>NC_135807.1:7422889-7689851 GCF_964213995.1 Mustelus asterias
CGGACTTGGACTTGGACTTGGAGCCGGCTGATCCTGGAGGCAGCGGCAGGATGTGGGCTGCTGGAGCTGGGCTCATCCTCCTGCTCCTGGTAAGTGCAGCTTTCCCCAGTATGTGGGAATTGGGAATAATTCAGGATTGAGTTTGTTCCCCCAGGCGGGGGAAATTGCACCTTTCCCTCTGTTCCGTTGATCACTTCCTTGGATCCTTGTTGTCGATTCCAGTTTCTTCCTTGTAGCTGCTAACCTTTCACTGCAGGGAGAAAATAGTCTTTTTGGAATGAAATCTTCGCCAAGTTACAGCCAAATCAGGTTAATGATTGAACACTGCAACAAACACCTGCATTTAGATAGCACCTTCTTTAAAAAGAAAATCTTCAAAGGCAGGAGCAAAATCAGATTTTTTAAAAATCTGAACCAGAATTTAAGAGGGGCGATCACCGGCATTGTTGACGAGATGTGGTCTTGAAGAGTTGTCTCAAAGTAGAAGAGAGACGTCCAGGGAGGGGAATGCAGAGTTTGGAACGCAGACAGGATAAAGGCAGCCACCAAAGGTTGGAGCAGATTGCTGTCTGAGATGTGCAAAGAGCCAGAATTGGAGGAGTACTGAGGTCGCGGAGGATTGTAGGGCTGGCAGAGGTTACGGAGATAGGGGAGGGGTGCGGTTTAAAAGACAAAAACAATTCCAGCACAGGAACAGGCCCTCCGAGCCTGTGCCAATCATGATGCCCTAACTAAACTAAAAAAAAACTTCTGCCCTTACTCAGTGCGTATTGGGTGGCACAGTGGTTAGCACTGCCGCCTCACAGTGCCAGGGACCCGGGTTCAATTCCTGGCTTAGAAACATAGAAAAACTACAGCACAATACAGGCCTTTCAGCCCACAAGGTTGTGCCGAACATGTCCCTACCTTAGCGATTACTAGGCTTACCTATAACCCTCTATCTTACCAAGTTCCATGTACTTATCTAAAAGCCTCTTAAAAGACCCTATCGAATCCGCCTCCACCACCGTTGCTGGCAGCCCATTCCACGCACCCACCACCCTTTGAGTGAAACACTTACCCCTGACATCTCCTCTGTACCTGCTCCCCAGCACCTTAAACCTGTGTCCTCTTGTGGCAACCATTTCAGCCCTGGGAAAAAGCCCCTGACTGTCCACTCGATCAATACCTCTCAACATCTTATACACCTCTATCAGGTCACCCCTCATCCTTCGTCTCTCCAAGGAGAAAAGGCCGAGCTCACTCAACCTATCCTCATAAGGCATGCTCCCCAACCCAGGCCACATCCTTGTAAATCTCCTCTGCACCCTTTCTATGGCTTCCACATCCTTCCTGTAATGAGACCAGAACTGAGCACAGTACTCCAAGTGTGGTCTGACCAGGATCTTATAGGGCTTGGCTTATGAGGCTTGGGTCACTGTCTGTGTGAGTTTGCACATTCTCCCCGTGTCTGCGTGGTTTCCTCCGGGTGCTCCGGTTCAATTTGATTTGATTTGATTTATTATTGTCACATGTATTAGCATATAGTGAAAAGTATTGTTTTTTGCGCACTATACAGACAAAGCATACCATTCATAGAGAAGGAAAGGAGAGAGTGCAGAATGTAGTGTTACAGTCATAGCTCGGGTGTAGAGAAAGATCAACTTAATGCGAGGTAGGTCCATTCAAAAGTCTGACAGCAGCGGGGAAGAAGCTGTTCTTGAGTCGGTTGGTACGTGACCTCAGACTTTTCTATCTTTTTCCTGAAGGAAGAAGGTGGAAGAGAGAATGTCCGGGGTGCGTGGGGTCCTTAATTATGCTGGCTGCTTTGCCGAGGCAGCGGGAAGTGTAGACAGAGTCAATGGATGGGAGGCTGGTTTGCGTGATGGATTGGGCTTCAATCACAACGTTTTGTAGTTCCTTGTGGTCTTGGGCAGAGCAGGAGCCATACCAAGCTGTGATACAACCAGAAAGAATGTTTTCTATGGTGCATCTGTAAAAGTTGGTGGTTTCCTTAACTATAGCGTCGGAATGGGGGGACCAGGACAGGTTGTTGGTGATCTGGACACCTAAACACTTGAAGCTCTCGATCCTTTCTACTTCGTTCCCGCTGATGTAGACAGGGGCATGTTCTCCTTTATGCTTCCTGAAATCGATGACAATCTCCTTCGTTTTGTCGACATTGAGGGAGAGATTATTGTTGCCGCACTAGTTCACCAGATTCTCTATCTCATTCCTGTTCTCTGTCTTGTCATTGTTTGAGATCCGACCCACTACGGTGGTGTCATCAGCAAACTTGAAAATCGAATTGGAGGGGAATTTGGCCACACAGTCATAGGTGTATAAGGAGTATAGTAGGGGGCTGAGAACACAGCCTTGTGGGGCACCGGTGTTGAGGATGATTGTGGAGGAGGTGTTGTTACCTATTCTTACTGATTGTGGACTGAGTTCCTCCCATGGTCTGAAAGACGTGCTGGTTAGGTGGATTGACCCGAACAGGTGCCGGAGTGTGGCGACTGGGGGATTTTCACAGTAACTTCATTGCAGTGTTAATGTAAGCCTTACTTAAATAAACTTTTAACTTTATCCCTCTATGGAGTAACTTGTAAACAAGGATGAGAATTGGAAAATCCAGAAGCTGGTGCACCGGGGGTCATTGTCGTTCAGTGAACACGGCAAGTTCAGCTACGTCAGCTCTGACAAAGGGTCATCCACACTCGAAACATTCGCTCTTTTCTCTCCCCACGGATGCTGCCCGACCTGCTGAGATTTTTCAGCATTTTCTGTTTTTTGTTTCAATTTCCAGCATCCTGCAGTATTTTGCGCTTATCTTACGGCAGAGATACTGCTTGGGCTGGAGAGTTTTAGTGATGAAGAGAGATCGGATAGATTAAAGTTTTAAAGTTTTTTTAAATTTTAAGTTTTATTTATTAGTGTCACAAGTAGGCTTACTTTAGCACTGCAATGAAGTTACTGCGAAAATGTGATTGGGGTTGCTTTCCTTGGAGCAGAGAAGACTGTTTTTAAAAAAAGTAAAGTTTATTTATTAGCCACAAGTAAGGTTTACATGAACACTGCAATGAAGTTACTGTGAAATTCCCCCAGTCGCCACACTCCGGCGCCTGTTCGGGTCGATGCACCTCACCAGCATGTCTTTCAGAATGTGGGAGGAAACCGGAGCACCCGGAGGAAACCTGTGCAGACTCTGCACAGACAGTCACCCAAGCCGGGAACCGAACCCAGGTCCCTGGCACTGTAAAGCAGCAGTGCCAACCACTGTGCCACCCGTGAGGAGGACATGGGACGGCATGGTGGCACAGTGGTTAGCACTGCCACATCACAGCGCTAGGGACCTGGGTTCAATTCCCGGCTTGGGTCACTGTCTGTGTGGAGTCTGCACATTCTCCCCGTGTCTGTGTGGGTTTCCTTCCGGGTGCTCCAGTTTCCTTCCACACTCCAAAGATGTGCGGGTTAGGCGGATTGGCCATGTTAAATTGCCCCTTAGTGTCAGGGGGATTAGCAGGATAAATATATGATGTTACAGGAATAGGGCCTGGGTGGGATTGTGGTCGGTGCAGTCTCGATGGGCCGAATGGCCTCCTACTGCACTGTCGGGATTCTATGATTCTATTCTATGATGATTGAGATGTATAAAATTATGAGGGGCACAGATAGACAGGAAGTGACTTTTCCCCTTGGTGAAGGGATCAATGACCGGGGGCATAGATTTAAGGCCAGTGGCAGGAGGTTTAGAGGAGATGTGAGGATTAACTTATCCACCCAGAAGATGGTAGGAGTCTGGAACTCTGCCTGAAGGGGTGGTGGAGGCAGAGACCTGCATGACATGTAAGAAGTGCTTAGGTGAGCAGTTGTGATGCTAAAGCACACCCGGCTACACGCCAAGTGCTGGGAAATGGGATTAGAATAGTTAGGTGGCTTGTCTTTGACTGGTGCAGACTCGTTGGGCTGAAGTGCCTTTTTCTGTGCTGTGAGCCTCTGTGACTCTATGAAGGGTTCGAGATACGGGATGGTCTGCAGAGTTGCAGTGCTATCATGTTTTGTACCATCAGCAATAAAGGGTATTTGTAATAAGTAAAAACTGCTGGAAAGACTCTGCAGGTCTGGCAGCATCTATGGAGAGAGGAACAGAGTTAATGTACAATTCCGCATGACTTTCCTTCAGAGCTCAATGTTAAAGTTTATTTATTAGGTGTCACAAGTAGGCTTACATTAACACTGCAAAGAAGTTACTGTGAAAATCCCCTAGTTGCCACACTCCGGCGCCTGTTCGGGTACACTGAGGGAGAATTTAGCACGGCCAATGCACCCTAACCCGCACGTCTTTTGGACTGTGGGAGGAAACCGGAGCACCCGGAGGAAACACACGCAGACACGGGGAGAACGTGCAAACTCCACACAGACAGTGACCCAAGGCCGGGATTGAACCCGGGTCCCTGGTGCTGTGAGGCAGCAGTGCTAACCACTGTGCCACCGTGCCACCCCTTATTATCAATGTATTTATAATTTGCCCTTCATTAGAGGTTTGTAAGAAACACAAGACTCTCGGCAACTGGATGATTGACAGTCTTGTGGCATGGTGGGTAGTGTCCCTATCTGTGAGCCTTTGGCCATGAAGGGGCAATTTATCATGGCCAATGCACCTAACCAGCACATCTTTGGTGGGAGGAAACCTGAGTACCCGGTTTCTCAGCCAGAACCGTGCGGTCGACACAGCGCATCGCTCTCCTCCTATTGAAAGACTCCAGGCACAGATGTCCTCCGTAGTAAGTCATAGAGGTTTACAGCATGGAAACAGGCCCTTCGGCCCAACTTGTCCATGCTGCCCTTTTTTTTTTTTGAAACCCCTAAACTAATCCCAATTGCCCGCATTTGGCCCATATCCCTCTATACCCATCGTACCCATGTAACTATCTAAATGCTTTTTAAAAGATAAAATTGTACCCGCCTCTACTACTACCTCTGGTAGCTCGTTCCAGACACTCACCACCCTCTGTGTGAAGAAATTGCCCCTCTGGACACTTTTGTATCTCTGCCCTCTCACCTTAAACCTCTGCCCTCTAGTTTTAGACTCCCCTACCTTTGGGAGTGACTGTCGCTTCAAGGAGCAATGAAGGAAAGGATTCTTCAGGAATCCTTTCCTGAAGGTCCAGGATTCTCTAAAGGTAAACTTGCAAGTTGAGTCCGTAATTAAGAAAGCAAATGTAATGTTGTCATTTATCTCAAGAGGCTTGGAATACAAAAGCAGGGATGTACTTCTGAGGCTTTATAAAGCACTGGTTAGGCCCCATTTGGAGTACTGTGAGCAATTTTGGGCCCCACACCTCAGGAAGGACATACTGGCACTGGAGCGGGTCCAGCGGAGATTCACACGGATGATCCCAGGAATGGTAGGCCTGACATACGATGAACGTCTGAGGATCGTGGGATTATATTCATTGGAGTTTAGGAGGTTGAGGGGAGATCTAATAGAAACTTACAAGATAATGAACGGCTTAGATAGGATGGACGTAGGGAAGTTGTTTCCATTAACAGGGGAGACTAGGGCGCGGGGGCACAGCCTTAGAATAAAAGGGAGTCACTTTAGAACAGAGATGAGGAGAAATTTCTTCAGCCAGAGAGTGGTAGGTCTGTGGAATTCATTGCCACAGAGGGCTGTGGAGGACGAGACGTTGAGCGTCTTCAAGACAGAAATTGATAAATTCTTGATTTCTCGAGGAATTAAGGGCTATGGGGAGAGAGCGGGTAAATGGAGTTGAAATCAACCATGATTGAATGGTGGAGTGGACTCGATGGGCCGAATGGCCTTACTTCCGCTCCTATGTCTTATGGTCTTATGGTCTTAAAAAGCTCGAATGGGCCAGGGCTCTGTAATCTGTAGCCACTGAGCGACACATCGCCACACTTTGGAGCATCTCATTTCTGACTCCCAACCTTTTCCAGTTGGATCTCATTAACCACGAGAGAAGTGTTAATTCAGCAGGAAAAAAGACCGTGTTTTTTAAAAAAAATGCGAATGCTGCATTTTATGATTTCAAAAGGTTATTTTAACAAAACACATTGAGGCCTCCACACAAACCTGTCCGACTGCTACAGCTATGCAGCTGTCATAGATAAGGCCTTTATTCAAGGAACAGGTTTTATAGTTCTCACCATTGTTGTTTTGAATACAACCGTGGCGATAAATTATTTCGAAGGTGAAATAAAAGGCTTTTTTTTCCAATCGCAAGTGCCAAAAAAATCCCCTCCAGCAACTCTACCTTAGCAACAAATTCCCTCCCTCCAACAAAGGTTGAGGGGAGGGAATCGTGATGAGGTGACTGAGAGCGAGGAGGTTAGCCCGCAAATAGAGAAGGATTGTAGACAGTGTAAGAGGGAGAATAGGCGGGTGATGGAGAAGGGGAGAGCTCAGACCAAAGGTTTGAGATGTATCTATTTTAACGCCAGGAGTATAGTGAATAAAGTGGATGAGCTTAGAGTGTGGATTGATGCTTGGAAGTGTGATGTGGTGGCCATTACGGAGACTTGGGGACAGGGACAGGACTGGATACTTCAGGTGCCGGGTTTCAGATGTTTCAGAAAGGACAGAGAGGGAGGCAAAAGAGGGGGGGGAGTGGCACTGCTGATCAGGGATAGTGTCGCAGCTGTAGAGAAGGTGGACGTCGTGGAGGGATTGTCTACGGAGTCTCTGTGGGTGGATGTTCGGAGCAGGAAGGGGTCGATAACTTTGCTGGGTGTTCTCTACAGGCCGCCCAATAGTAACAGGGATGTTGAGGAGCAGATAGGGAAACAGATCCTGGAGAGATGTAGTAATCATGATGTGGAGATGCCGGCGTTGGACTGGGGTGAACACAGTAAGAAGTCTCACAACACCAGGTTAAAGTCCAACAGGTTTATTTGGTAGCAAATACCATAAGCTTTCGGAGCACTGCTCCTTCGTCAGATGGAGTGGAAATCTGCTCTCAAACAGTGCGCAGAGATACAAAATCAAGTTGCAGAATACTGATTAGAATGCGAATCCTACAGCCAGCCAGGTCTTAAATGTACAGACAATGTGGGTGGAGGGAACATTAAACACAGGTTAAAGAGACACAGGCCAAGTTCCGCACACATGAGGACGGCCTAAACCGGGATGTTGGATTTATGTCACATTATCAGTAACCCCCACAGCTTGCCTCCTGGACTTGCATAATCTCACCAGCTGATCAGTCTGGAGACAATACACATCTCTTTAAGTAGTAATAACAGGGTTGTCATGGTGGGAGACTTTAATTTCCCAAACATCGATTGGAATATCCCTAGGATAAGGGGTTTGGATGGGGAGGAGTTTGTTAAGTGTGTTCAGGTGGGTTTCCTGACACAGCATGTGGATAAGCCTACAAGAGGAGAGGCTGTACTCGATCTGGTACTGGCTAATGAGCCTGGACAGGTGTCGGATCTCTCAGTGGGGGAGCATCTTGGGGATAGTGATCATAACTCTATCTCCTTTACGCTAGCATTGGAAAGAGATAGGATCAGGCAAGCTAGGAAAGTGTTTATCTGGAGTAAAGGGAAATATGAAGCCATCAGGCAGGAGATTAGAGGCGTAAATTGGAAGGAAGCATTCTCGAGGAAAAGTACCAAAGTAAGATGGCAGATTTTCAAGGAATGTTTGTCTGGAGTTCTGCATTACAACATTCCGATGAGACAGGGAGGTTTTGGTAGGTTATGGGAACCGTGGTGCACGAAAGCGGTGCTGAACCTTGTCAAAAAGGAAAGGAAAGCGTACAAAAGGTTCAGAGAGCTAGGCGATGATAGATGAGTATACGGCTTGTAGGAAGGGACTTAAGAAAGAAATTAGGAGAGCCAGAAGGGGTCACAAGAAGGCCTCGGCAGGTAAGATTAAGGAGAACCCTAAGGTGTTCTATAAATATGTGAAGAGTAAAAGGATGAGATGTGAAGGAATAGGACCGAGAAATTTGAAGGTGAGAAAGTCTGTACAGAACTGGAAGAAATAGCGGAGGTGCTTAATGAATATTTTACCTCGGTATTCACGGTGGAAAAAGACCTGGGCGTTGTACTACAGGATTGAGGTGGACTGAAAAGATTGAGTATGTGGACATTAAGAAAGAGGATGTGTTGGAAATCTTGAATAGCATCAAGATAGATAAGTCGCCGGGACTGGATGGGATGTACCCCAGGTTACTGTGGGAGGCGAGGGAAGAGATTGCAGAGCCTCTGGCGATGAACTTTGCGTTGACGATGGAGACGGGAGAGGTTCCGGAGGATTGCGGATGTGGTTCCTATTTTCAAGAAAGGGAATAGGGATAGCCCAGGAAATTACCGACCGGTGAGTCTAACGTCAGTGGTTGGTAAGTTGATGGAGAAGATCCTGAGGGACAGGATTTATGAACAGGTAGAGAAGTTTAGTATGCTCAAAAGTAGTCAGTACGGCTTTGTCAAAGGCAAATCGTGCCTTACGAGCCTGGTGGAGTTCTTTGAAAATGTGACTAAACACATTGACGAAGGAAAAGCGGTAGATGTGGTCTACATGGACTTCAGCAAGCGTTCGATAAGGTCCCCCATGCAAGACTTCTCGAGAAAGTGAGAGGGCATGGGATCCAAGGGGATGTTGCCTTGTGGATCCAGAACTGGCTTGCCTGCAGAAGGCAGAGAGTGGTTGTAGATGGGTCTTTTTCTGAATGGAGGTTGGTCACCAGTGGAGTGCCCCAGGGATCTATTCTGGGACCCTTGCTGTTTGTCATTTTCATAAATGACCTGGATGAGGAAGTGGGGGGATGGGTTGGTAAGTTTGCCGACGACACGAAGGTTGGTGGTGTTGTGGATAGTTTGGAGGGATGTCAGAAGCTGCAGCGTGACATAGATAGGATGCAAGACTGGGCGGAGAAGTGGCAGATGGACTTCAACCCGGATAAATGTGTAGCGGTCCATTTTGGCAGGTCAAATGGGATGAAGGAGTATAATATCAAGGGTAAGACTCTTAGCAGTGTAGAGGATCAGAAGGACCTTGGGGTACGGGTCCATAGGACTCTTAAATCGGCCTTGCAGGTAGAGGAGGTGGTTAAGAAGGCGTATGGTGTGCTGGCCTTCATCAATCGAGGGATTGATTTTAGGAGTCGGGAGATAATGATGCAGCTTTATAAGACCCTCGTCAGACCCCACTTGGAGTACTGTGCTCAGTTCTGGTCGCCTCATTACAGGAGGGATGTGGAAATTATTGAAAGGGTGCAGAGAAGATTTACAAGGATGTTGCCTGGATTGGTTGGCATGCCTTAAGAGGATAGGTTGAGGGAGCTTGGTCTTTTCTCCTTGGAGAGACGAAGGATGAGAGGTGAATTGATAGAGGTGTACAAGATGTTGAGAGGTATAGATCTGGTGGATTCTCGGAGGCTTTTTCCCAGGGCTGAAATGGCTGCTACGAGAGGACACAGGTTTAAGGTGCTGGGGAGTAGGTACAGAGGAGATGTCAGGGGTAAGTTTTTCTCTCAGAGGGTGGTGGGTGAGTGGAATCGGCTGCCGTCAGTGGTGGTGGAGGCAACCTCAGTAGGGTCTTTTTAAGAGACTTCTGGATGAGTACATGGAACTTAATAGGATTGAGGGTTATAGGTCAGCTTATATATAAGCCTAGGTAGGTAGGGACATGACCGGCGCAACTTGTGAGCCGAAGGGCCTGTTTGTGCTGTATTTTTTCTATGTTCTACCCGTCAGCAGTTCACAATTGTAAAGATGATCATTTTTAAAAAGTCAAAAGAGCAGAATAATTCAGTTAGGTTTCATTTCCATTTTTCTTTGCAAATGGTACAAAAATGCAATCCATATTTTCTTTATTATTCATGCAGATTCTGCACTCTACCCGAGACGTTTGGCTATTTGCTGCGTGTTTGACCCGGCTTGGGTCACTGTCTGTGTGGAGTTTGCATGTTCTCCCCGTGTCTGCGTGGGTTTCCTCCGGGTGCTCCGGTTTCCTCCCACAGACTGAAAGACATGCTGGTGCAGTGCATTGGCCAAATTCTCCCTCAGTGTACCCAAACAGGCGCTGGAGTGGGGCAACTAGGGGATTTTCATTGCAGTGTTAACGTAAGACTACTTGTGACACTATAATAAATAAACAGAAAGACAAGTTGCAAATCCCTTAATTGGACAGTGAGCTGTGGGAGACAGGGATGTGGAAACGGCCGCAAAAATAATTATGCTGAAATAAAAATCAGTGGGTTGTGCGTGGAGTTGCCAATCCTGCAGGATTGTCCTGGAGTCTCTGATAACTAAAGTATTGTTTCTTGCGCGCTATACAGACAAAACATACCGTTCATAGAGAAGGAAAGGAGAGAGTGCAGAATGCAGTGTTACAGTCATAGCTAGGGTGTAGAGAAAGATCAACTTAATGCAAGGTAAGTCCATTCAAAAGTCTGACAGTAGCAGGGAAGAAGCTGTTCTTGAGTCGGTTGGTGCGTGATCTCAGACTTTTGTATCTTTTTCCCGAAGGAAGAAGGTGGAAGAGAGAATGTCCGGGGTGCGTGGGGTCCTTAATTATGCTGGCTGCTTTGCCGAGGCAGCGGGAAGTGTAGACAGAGTCAATGGATGGGAGGCTGGTTTGCGTGATGGATTGTGCTACATTCACGACCGTTTGTAGTTTCTTGCGGTCTTGGGCAGAGCAGGAGCCATACCAAGCTGTGATACAATAAGAAAGGATGCTTTCTTTGGTGCATCTATAAAAGTTGGTAAGAGGCATAGCGGACATGCCAAATTTCCTTAGCCTGATATCCGTCATATCCGGATTGCAGCGCACTGATCCGCTGCTCTTTGGATCTGGGATTAACAGTGAAAGTCCATCCTTCATGGCTTATGAGGAGAGACTGAGTAGACTGGGGTTATACTCATTGGAATTCAGAAGAATGAGGAGGGGGGGGAATCTTATGGAAACATATAAGATTATGAAGGGAATAGATAAGATAGAAGCAGGGAAGTTGTTTCCACTGGCAGGTGAAACTAGAACTGGGGGCATAGCCTCAAAATAAGGGGGTGTAGATTTAGGACTGAGTTGAGGAGGAACTTCTTCACACAAAGGGTTGTGAATCTGTGGAATTCCCTGCCCAGTGAAACAGTTGACACTAACTGCTTGAATGTTTTTAAGGCAAGAATAGATAGATTTTGGTACAGTAAAGGAATTAAGGGTTATGGTGAGCGGGCGGGTAAGTGGAGCTGAGTCCACAAAAAGATCAGCCATGATCTTATTGAATGGCAGAGCAGGCTCGAGGGGCCAGATGGCCTACTCCTGCTCCTAGTTCTTATGTTCATCCCTTCCCCTCCCAATCCTGGGACTAGCTCAACCAGCTTTAAGTTGTCCGATCACCCCCATTCCCCCATGCCAGGATCGAAAATTCGGACATTCACCATATCCATTGTATGTTTGGCCCCGAGTTTCCTGGTTACGGGTTCCGGTACCTGTAGTTATAAAAATCTTGGAGGTGTGGGCTGATGAGTTGACCATCTGGGGCCATTGACGTCACGCGGAGGAACATCCAGGAGTATGTTTGTGATATATATAAATGATATATAAATGATTTGGAAGAAGATGTAGCTGGTCTGATTAGTAAGTTTGCGGACGACACAAAGATTGCTGGAGTTGCGGATAGTGATGAACATTGTCAGAGAATACAGCAGGATATAGATAGGCTGGAAAATTGGGCCGAGAAATGGCAGATGGAATTTAATCCAGATAAATGCGAAGTGATGCATTTCGGTAGATCTAATGTAAGGGGGAGCTATACAATAAATGGCAGAACCATCAGGAGTATAGACACACAGAGGGATCTGGGTGTGCAAGTCCACAGATCCTTAAAGATGGCAGCACAGGTGGAAAAGGTGGTGAAGAAGGCATATGGCATGCTTGCCTTTATTGGACAGGACATAGAGCTTAAAAGTTGGCAGATGATGTTGCAGTTATATAGAACGTTGGTTAGGCCACATTTGGAATACTACGTCCAGTTCTGGCCGCCACACTACCAGAAGGACGTGGAGGCTTTGGAGAGAGTGCAGAAAAGGTTTACCAGGATGTTGCCAGGTATGGAGGGTATTAGCTATGAGGTGAGATTGGGTAAACTGGGGTTGTTCTCCCTGGAAAGACGGAGGTTGAGGGGCGACCTAATAGAAGTTTATAAAATTATGAAGGGCATAGATAGGGTGAACAGTTGGAAGCTTTTTCCCAGGTCAGAAATGACAAACACAAGGGGTCACAAGTTCAGGGTAACGGGGGGCAAAGTTCAATACAGATATGCGGGGGACGTATTTTACACAGAGGGTGGTGGGGGCCTGGAATGCACTACCAAGCAAGGTGGTTGAGGCAGACACGCTAGGATCATTTAAGACTTATCTCGATAGCCACATGAACAGACTGGGAATAGAGGGAAACAAACGGATGGTCTAGTTAGGAACACATGATCGGTGCAGGCTTGGAGGGCCGAAGGGCCTGTTCCTGTGCTGTGTTGTTCTTTGTTCTTTGTATGCCTAACCCTGTGGGTTACTCCCTGGGCGAGGTTTCTTGGGAAGTTTGATTAGGAAATTCCATGCTTCCCTTTTGAAAGTTTTGCTGACTCTATCACAGGGGTGAGGCGTATTGGGTTCTGCAGTTATCTTGAAAAGCTGCAAAATAATAAGTTGAGGGAGGAGACTTCAGTGAGTCACAGTTTTGGTGTACATTGAGATAACAGCGTGGGCCTCCTGGGCAACGCTCAGCAGGATGGACCTGGGGGGGAGGGAGGAACGCAGAGTTAGTGCTTTGGGTCGATAACCTTCCGTCAGAAATAAAAATAAAAGCAAAATACTGCGGATGCTGGAATTCAGCAGGAATGAAAAAGATTAAAGTTTTAAGTTTATTTGTTAGTCACAAGTAAGGCTTACATCAACACCACAATGAAGTTACTGTGAAAATCCCCTAGTCTCCACAGTCTGGCGCCTGTTCGGGTCAATGCACTTAACCCGCGCGTCTTTCAGAATGTGGGAGGAAACTGGAGCACCCGGAGGAAACCCACGCAGTCACGGGAAGAACGTGCAAACTCCGCACAGACAGTGACCCAAGCTGGGATTCGAACCCGGGTCCCTGGTGCTGTGAGGCAGCAATGCTGTGAGGCAGCAATGGGGCGGCACGGTAGCACAGTGGTTAGCACTGCTGCTTCACAGCTCCAGGGACCTGGGTTCGATTCCCAGCTTGGGTCACTGTCTGTGTGGAGTTTGCACATTCTCCTCGTGTCTGCGTGGGTTTCCTCCGGGTGCTCCGGTTTCCTCCCACAGTCCAAAGATGTGCGGGTTAGGTTGATTGGCTATGCCAAAAATTGCCCTTAGTGTCCTGAGATGCGTAGGTTAGAGGGATTAGTGGGTAAATATGTAGGGATATGGGGGTAGGGCCTGGGTGGGATTATGGTCGGTGCAGACTCGATGGGCCGAATGGCCTCTTTCTGTGCTGTAGGGTTTCTATGATTTCTAATCACTGTGCCACCGTGCCAGCCACAGTCCTGTGAACAAAAAACAGAAAACGCTGGAAAATCTCAGCAGGTCTGACAGCAACTGTGGAGAGCCAACATTTCTATTCTCGCTCCACAGACGCTGTCAGACCTGCTGAGATTTTCCAGCGCTTTCTGTTTTTGTTTCAGATTCCAGCATCTTATTGAAACTTACAGGATACTGCGAGGCCTGGATAGAGTGGACGTGGAGAGGATGTTTCCACTAGTAGGAAAAACTAGAACCAGAGGGCACAACCTCAGGCTAAAGGGATGGTCCTTTAAAACAGAGATGAGGAGGAATTTCTTCAGCCAGAGAGTGGTGAATCTGTTGAACTCTTTGCCACAGAAGGCTATGGAGGCCGGGTCATTGAGTGTCAGTGTTGGGGCCACAGCTGTTCTCTTTATATATTAACGATCTAGATGACGGGACTGGGGGCATTCTGGCCAAGTTTGCCGATGATACAAAGATAGGTGGAGGGGCAGGTAGTATTGAGGAAGTGGGGAGGCTGCAGAAAGATTTAGACAGTTTAGGAGAGTGGTCCAAGAAGTGGCTGATGAAATTCAACGTGGGCAAGTGCGAGGTCTTGCACTTTGGAAAAAAGAATAGAGGCATGGACTATTTTCTAAACGGTGACAAAATTCATAATGCTAAAGTGCAAAGGGATTTGGGAGTCCTAGTCCAGGATTCTCTAAAGGTAAACTTGCAGGTTGAGTCCGTAATTAAGAAAGCAAATGTAATGTTGTCATTTATCTCAAGAGGCTTGGAATACAAAAGCAGGGATGTACTTCTGAGGCTTTATAAAGCACTGGTTAGGCCCCATTTGGAGTACTGTGAGCAATTTTGGGCCCCACACCTCAGGAAGGACATACTGGCACTGGAGCGGGTCCAGCGGAGATTCACACGGATGATCCCGGGAATGGTAGGCCTGACATACGATGAACGTCTGAGGATCGTGGGATTGTATTCATTGGAGTTTAGGAGGTTGAGGGGAGATCTAATAGAAACTTACAAGATAATGAACGGCTTAGATAGGATGGACGTAGGGAAGTTGTTTCCATTAGCAGGGGAGACTAGGACGCGGGGGCACAGCCTTAGAATAAAAGGGAGTCACTTTAGAACAGAGATGAGGAGAAATTTCTTTAGCCAGAGAGTGGTAGGTCTGTGGAATTCATTGCCACAGAGGGCTGTGGAGGCCGAGACGTTGAGCGTCTTCAAGACAGAAATTGATAAATTCTTGATTTCTCAAGGAATTAAGGGCTATGGGGAGAGAGCGGGTAAATGGAGTTGAAATCAACCATGATTGAATGGTGGAGTGGACTCGATGGGCCGAATGGCCTTGCTTCCGCTCCTATGTCTTATGGTCTTATGGTCTTATGGTCTTTAAGGCAGAGATAGATACATTCTTGATTAATAAAAGGGTCAGGGGTTATGGGGAAAAGGCAGGAGATTGGGGATGAGAAAAATGTCAGCCATGATTGAATGGCGGAGCAGACTCGATGGGCCGAGTGGCCTAATTCTGCTCCTATGTCTTATGGTCTTATCCGCAGTATTTTGCTTTTATTGAAGATTAGTAATGTAACAGGTTTTCAGGGAGTGTAGAGGCAGGGGGCAGGTAGGGGATAGGTCAGAAGGCAGGAAAGGGTAAATGTTAACAGGAATGATCGTGCAAGGTGAAATGAGATGAATACAGATTGCGTCTCGAGTGTTAATTCCAATAACTGTATGTGGAGGAAGAATGAATCTTGAAGCTCACCTGTACCTTAAAACAGGTTTATTTCCAAAGTAACAGTCTCTCCCAGTTCCTCCCCAGATACCCAGACTGAACTGGTTCATGTACGTGGCACAGTGGTTAGCACTGCTGTCTTACAGGGCCAGGAACCCGGGTTCGATTCCGGCCTCGGGTCACTGTCTGTGTGGAGTCTGCATGTTCTCCCCGTGTCTGCGTGGGTTTCCTCCGGGTGCTCCGGTTTCCTCCCACAGTCCAAAGATGTGCGAGTTAGGTGCATTGGCCTTGCTAAATTTCCCCTTAGTGTCCAAAGGCTCATTGGTTCACAGGTAGGGACACTACCCACCGTGTCACAAGACTTCAAGACTGTCAATCATCCATTAACAAGAGTCTTGTGTTTCCTATAAACCTCTAGTGAAGGGCAAATTGTAAATACATTGATAATAAGGGGCGGCACGGTGGTTAGCACTGCTGCCTCACAGTGCCAGGGACCCAGGTTCGATTCCCGGCTTCAGTCACTGTTTGTACAGAGTCTGCATGTTCTCTGCGTGGGTTTCCTCCCACAGTCCGAAAGACGTGTTGGTTAGGTGCAGTGGCTAAATTCTCCCTCAGTGTACCCGAACAAGCGCCGGAGTGTGGCGACCAAGGGAATTTCACAGTGACTTCATTGCAGTGTTAATGTAAGCCGACTTGTGACACTAATAAATAAATAGACATCAGTCGTCATATGTGTCCAGTGATTACTTGACGAGGGGGAGGAAGTCAGCATTCATGGGACAACCAAGCTAATTTTTCCGGGTCATCTGAAATCGAGGGGAGAGAGATTTCAATCAAGAGTAAATGGCAATTCAGTGACTGGCATTGACAAGGATCTTCTCCAAAGAGGTCCAGAGAGGAGCAGGACTGAGGGACAATGGACGGCACAGTGGTTAGCACTGCTGCCTCACAGCGCCAGGGACCCAGGTTCGATTCTCAGCTTGGGTCACTGTTTGTGTGGAGTCTGCACGTTCTCCCCATGTCTGCATGGGTTTCCTCCGGCTGCTCCGGTTTCCTCCCACAGTCCAAAGATGCGTGGGTTAGGTGGATTGTCCGTGCTAAATTGTCCCTTAGTGTCAAGGGGACTAGCTAGAGTAAATGCATGGGGTTGTGGGGATAGGTCATGTGTGGGATTGTGGTCAGTGCAGACTCGATGGGCCGAATGGCCTCCTTCTGCACTGTAGGGATTCTATGAATGGATATTTCTGCTTTGATTGCAGTTAACTTTATATTTGAGCAGGAATGGACTGCGAGGAGTAGATTGTTTACACAGCGGGGATGTTGAGTTAAAGTTTGTTTTGTGCGTGAGCGATTTGACTGCTTTTAATATATCATTTAGACTTTGCCCCCAAGGACGCGACAGTCACATTGCGAAACAGCTTCGTTAATGATTCATGAACTCTCTAGTTACTGATGATGAGAATGAGATTCTGGAAACGGGGAGAGTGGCGCAGAGCACAAACACTGGCGGTGAATAGTTGGACCTGATTCTCATAGAATCCCAAAAATGCAGAAGGAGGCCATTTGACCCATCGGGTCTGCGCCACCGACAATCCCACCCAATCCCATGACCCCACATATTTATGTCACTAATCCCCCTGACACTAAAGGACTTTTTATCACGACCGATCAACCTAACCCGCACATCTTTGGACTGTGGGAGGAAGCCGGAGCACTCGGAGGAAACCCACGCAGACACGGGGAAAATGTGCAAACTCCACACAGACAGTGACCTAAGCCGGGAATTGAACTCGGGACCCTGGCACTGTGAGGCAGCCATGCTAACACTGTGCCACTGTGCTGCCCCAACTGTACAGTTGTTTCTCCATGAATCTTTCTACAAACGTATCCCTCGGTTTAGCTTTTGTTTTAGTAAGGTTATGGAAATATTATTCGGAGCGGGTGGCTATTTGATACTGGGGGATAGTGCCAGCAGTCGCTTTGAATCCCTGCAAGTGGTTTGTCTACACTTATGGCCTCCACTGCCATCTCATTTATTTAGCATTCTTCTGCATTAGATTTGATAGGGGCAGACAAAACAATGGAAGGTTTAGATGGACTGGTTGGTGGAAGATGTTGTTGTCGAGAGAGCACAAATTTAGTGTGATTGGCAACAAACCCAGGGAGGAGATGAGATTTCTTTCACATTGTGGTAACATGGCCCCTTTAAGGGGCGGTCCTTTGAGACCCATGTGATCGGACCAGACCCAAGGGTTTCAAGTTTTTTTTTTAAGTTTATTTATTAATGTCGCAAGTAGGCTTTACATTAACACTGCACTGAAGTTACTGCAAAAAAACCCCTAATCGCCACACTGTCCCTTAGGGAAGGAATTCTGCCGTCCTTACCCGGTCTGGCCTACATGTGACTCCAGAGCCACAGCAATGTGGTTGACACTCAACTGCCCTCCAAGGGCAACTAGGGATGGGCAATAAATGCTGGCCCAGCCAGAGACGCCCTGTCCCACGAATGAATAAAAGAGTGCAGAAAAGATTTACTAGGCTGCTACCGGGACTTGATGGTTTGAGTTATAAGGAGAGGCTGGATAGACTGGGGCTTTTTTCTCTGGAACGTAGGAGGCTGAGGGGTGATCTTATAGAGGTCTATAAAATAATGAGGAGCCAAGGTCAACTAGATAGTCAATATCTTTTCCCAAAAGTAGGAGTCTGAAACTAGAGGGCATAGGTTTAAGGTGAGAGGGGAGAGATACAAAAGTGTCCAGAGGGGCAATTTTTTCACACAGAGGGTGGTGAGTGTCTGGAACAAGCTGCCAGAGGTAGTAGAGGCGGGTACAATTTTGTCTTTTAAAAAGCATTTAGACAGTTACATGGGTACGATGGGTATAGAGGGATATGGGCCAAATGCGGGCAACTGGGATTAGTTTAGGGGTTTTAAAAAAAAGGATGGCATGGACAAGTTGGGCCGAAGGGCCAGTTTCCATGCTGTAAACGTCTATGACTCTATAAGAAAGGAATAGAATTAGGCGGAAGACCGTTTTTGTTCTTTAGAGGGATATGGTCCCCGGAAGGGCAGGGGGTTTTAGTTCAGTCGGGCAGCATGGTCAGTGCAGGCTTGGAGGGCCGAAGGGCCTGTTCCTGTGCTGTAATTTTCTTTGTTCTTTGTTCACAGTCGCACAGTGGTTAGTGCTGCTGGGTCACAGCTCCAGGGACCCGGGTTTGATTCCAGGCTCGGGTCACTGTCTGTGTGGAGTTCGCAGGTTCTCCCCGTGTCTGCGTGGGTTTCCTCCGGGTGCTCCCGTTTCCTCCCCCATTCTGAAAGACGTGCTGGTTAGGGTGCATTGACCCGAACAGGCGCCGGACTGTGGTGACTAGGGGAATTTCACAATAACTTCTTTGCAGTGTTAATGTAAGCCTTACTTGCGACTAATGGATAAACTTTACTTTGCTTTTACTTTACTCCGGTGCCTGTTCGGGTACACTGAGGGAGAATGTAGCACAGCCAATGCACCCAACCAGCTCATCTTTCAGCCTGTGGGAGAAAACCAGAGCACCTGGAGAAAACCCTTGCAGATATGGGGAGAACGTGCAGACTCCGCAGAGAGAGTGACTCGAGGTCGGTATTGAACCCGGGTCCCTGGTGCTGTGAAGCAGCCGTGTTAACTGCAAGAAGCCAGTCAATCAGGAATGAGGCTGTATGTCCTGGGGACTAGGAGGAGTTGAGTTGGTTCCTGGGAGCAGGCCTGTGCAATGTTTCTGTCAGATCCTATAGCATAAATAGTTTAGTTTAATAAGCACTTAAACACTTTAGTTCTTTAAGCACTGATGGATTGAGCTATGAGAGGATGGATAGACAGGGACTTTTTTCCCTGGAGCATAAGAGGCTTTGGGGTGATCTTATAGAGGTCTATAAAATAATGAGGGGCATAGATCAGCTCGATAGTCAATGTCTTTTCCCAGAGGTAGGGGAGTTTTAAACCTAGAGGGCGTAGGTTTAAGGTGAGAGGTGAGAGATACAAAAAGGTCCAGAGGGGCAAATCTTGCACTCAGAGGAAGGTGAGTGTCTGGAACGAGCTACCAGAGGTGGTAATAGTGGCAGGTACAATTTTGTCTTTTAAAAAGCATTTAGACAGTTTAGTGGGTAAGATGGGTATAGAGGGATATGGGCTAAACGCAGGCAATTGGGACTAGCTTCGTGGTTAAAAAACAAGGGTGGCATGGACAAGTTGGGCCGAAGGGCCTGTTTCCATGCTGTAAACCTCTATGACTCTAACAAACACACGTTGTTGGAGACACATTGAGTGGCCTCCCATTATTACACTTAATGCATGTTTTTATGACTAGAAGCTTCCGTCTGACTAGCTTTTGTAGTCTGCACCATTTTATATCAAACTAAGAAGCCTACGACTTTTCTTTATTCTTTCGTGGGATATGGGTATCGCTGATAAGATGAGAATCTGTTGCCATTATGACATTTCCCTTGTACTAAGTGGCTTGTGAGGTCATTAAGAGTCAATTGTACTGCTGTGGTTCTGGAGTCACGTGCAGACCAGATCGGGTAAGGACGGCAGATTTCCTTCTCTAAAGGGCATTAGTGGACCAGATGGGTGTTTCCGACAATCGACAATGGGTCATCAGTAGATCCTTAATTCCGGATTTTTTTATTGAATTCAAACTTCACCATCTGCCTTTATGGGATTTGAACCCAGGTCCCCAGTTCTTGCCCTGGGTCTCTGAATTACTAGTCCAGTGACACTACTACCATGGTACTGCCTCCCCCTACAAATCTTTGGACACTAAGGCAATTTAGCATGGCCAATCCACCTAACCAGCATGTCTTTCAGACTGTGGGAGGAAACTGGAGCACCCAATGTAGAGCGTGCCAACAACTTAAGAACAGCTTCTTCCTTGCTGCCATCAGACTTTTGAATGGTCCGACCTCGTATTAAGTTGATCTTTCTCTACACCCTAGCTATGACTGTAACACTCCATTCTGCACCCTCTCCTTTCCTTCTTTATGAACGGTATGCTTTGTCTGTATAGCGTGCAAGAAATAATACTTTTCACTGTATACTAATACATGTGACAATAATAAATCAAATCAAGAACGTGCAAACTCTACACAGTGACCCAAGGCTGGAATTGAACCTGGGTCCCTAGCGCTGTGAGGCAGCAGTGCTAACCACTGTGCCACCGTGCCGCCCCACTTCTCTATGCTAAAGGTTAAGCAAGAATTTGGAAATGGGAAGTTGTGCAGTAGATTTGAAAATGGCTGAAGGGATTTGTATATTTAAAAAGAGAAATTGAACAAATCCAGGAAATGATAGACCGATCAAATTTAAGATCGGGGTGAAGATGGTGGGGGAGATAAAGGAATCTTTACTTCATAGGACAACTGGCAACGTGAAGAATAATGGTGTAGTCAGAACCTTTTTCAAAAGGGAAGGTTATCATAGAATCATAGAAACCCCACAGTGCAGAAGGAGGCCATTTGGCCCATCGAGTCTGCACCGACCACAATCCCACCCAGGCCCTACCCCCACACATTTACCCACTAATCTACGCATCCCAGGATTCTAAGGGGCAATTTTTAACCTGGTCAATCAACCTAACCTGCACATCTTTGGATGTGGGAGGAAACCGGAGCACCCGGAGGAAACCCACGCAGACACGAGGAGAATGTGCAAACTCCACACAGACAGTGACCCGAGCCGGGAATCGAACCCGGGACCCTGGAGCTGTGAAGCAGCAGTGCTAACCACTGTGCTACCGTGCCGCCCATCAATTATGGTAGTTATGCTTGGCCAACCTTCGCGTACCATTTAAAGCAGTGGTTCCCAAAGGGTGCGGCGAGAGAGGATGGCAAGTGTGGCGGGAAGATTCAAGGACAATCAAAGAAACATTTAAACATGGATAGATATTTTTCCAAAGTGAGAGCAAGAGCATCAAGTGATGCTGAGGACGATCCGAGTCCACGTTGTGATCCAGAATCGCCGTTCGAACAGAGTGCTGAAGAAGAGTCGTTTAATTCTACACCAGTAGCAGGCCCAAGCAAACCTCCAAAAAAGAAAGTTTGTCGACGATATATGGACAGCTGTCTGAGTCCCGGTTTCACATGGACTGGAGATGAAAACGTACCTCGGCCTGTGTGTTTGATCTGTGGTGAGAAGCTTTCCAATTCCAATATGGTCCCAAGCAAGATGAAAAGACATCTGTTGTCAAAACATGGAAATCTGGCGATCAAGGATATTCAATATTTTGAAAGGCTTTTAAAACAGCAGAAATGCCAACGATCATATTTCAACAAACGAATGACAGTCTTAGATAAGATGCAGGTTGTATCTTATCAAGTGGCTGAATTGATTGCTCAACAGACAAAGCCACATACAATAGCTGAAAAATTGATTCAGCATGTCTGCAGCTTGATTGTGAAAACTTTGTTTGGTGATGATCCTGAGCAAGAAGTTATGGAAATTCCTTTGTCTGATAATACAATTCACAGAAGAATAGTTGATATATCTGGATGAGGAAGTGGAGGGATGGGTTGGTAAGTTTGCCGACGACACGAAGGTTGGTGGTGTTGTGGATAGTTTGGAGGGATGTCAGAAGCTGCAGCGTGACATAGATAGGATGCAAGACTGGGCGGAGAAGTGGCAGATGGACTTCAACCCGTGTTGAAGTCCATCTGCCACTGTGTAGTGGTCCATTTTGGCAGGTCAAATGGGATGAAGGAGTATAATATCAAGGGTAAGACTCTTAGCAGTGTAGAGGATCAGAAGGACCTTGGGGTACGGGTCCATAGGACTCTTAACAAGGCCTTGCAGGTAGAGGAGGTGGTTAAGAAGGCGTATGGCGTGCTGGCCTTCATCAATCGAGGGATTGAGTTTAGGAGTCGGGAGATAATGATGCAGCTTTATAAGACCTTCGTCAGACCCCACTTGGAGTACTGTGCTCAGTTCTGGTTGCCTCATTGCAGGAGGGATGTGGAAATGATTGAAAGGGTGCAGAGAAGATTTACAAGGATGTTGCCTGGATTGGTTGGCATGCCTTATGAGGATAGGTTGAGGGAGCTCGGTCTTTTCTCCTTGGAGAGACGAAGGATGAGAGGTGACCTGATAGAGGTGTACAAGATGTTGAGAGGTATAGATCTGGTGGATTCTCGGAGGCTTTTTCCCAGGGCTGAAATGGCTGCTACGAGAGGACACAGGTTTAAGGTGCTGGGGAGTAGGTACAGAGGAGATGTCAGGGGTAAGTTTTTCTCTCGGAGGGTGGTGGGTGAGTGGAATCGGCTGCCGTCAGTGGTGGTGGAGGCAAACTCGGTAGGGTCTTTTTAAGAGACTTCTGGATGAGTACATGGAACTTAATAGGATTGAGGGTTATAGGTCAGCCTATATATAAGCCTAGGTAGGTAGGGACATGACCGGCGCAACTTGTGGGCCGAAGGGCCTGTTTGTGCTCTATTTTTTCTATATTCTATGTTCTATGTCAGCTAATATTGAGAAGCGTGTTTCCGAAAGTATGAAGAATTCTAAATTTGCCATTCAAGTTAATGAATCGACCGACATTAGTGGAAAAGCACAGTTGCTTGCCTATATCAGATTCATTCACAATGATGAAATAATCACACAGTTTCTATTTTGCAAGGAACTTGAAAAACGTACCAGAGGACAAGATATTTTCCAAACCTTGTCTGAGTATTTGGAAAAAGTTGAGATTTCATGGGATTCTTTTATTGGAATTTGTACGGATGGAGCGCCATGTGTGATAGGGAATGTGAGAGGCTTGGCGGCACCCATCAAACAGAAAAATCCAGATGTAATATCAACTCACTGTTTTTTACACAGAGAGACATGAATCACCAAGACCCTTGTAGCTGATTTGAAGTTGGTTCTAGATCAGACTGTGCGCATTGTGAACTTCATCAAAGCAAAACCACTAAAGGCGTGGTTATTTGCTCAACTCTGCAAAGACATGGAATCAAAACATCAATGCCTAATTCTGCACTCGGAGGTTCGCTGGATGTCTGGCGGAAAAGTTTTAAATCGGGTGTTGAAACTGAAGAACGAATGAAGAGAAATTTTGGAACAAGAAGGGAACCCATTGTACCACCCCATTGTACAACTGGATGACAAAGACTGGTGTGCAAAGCTGGCATATTTGGCCAATATCTTTTCCCGGTTGAATGTGCTCAATGCCAGTATGCAAGGCCGCGATGACAATATCCTCACAACTACAGACAAACTAACTGCATTCAATAACAAGCTTCAGCTCCGGCTCGGAAGAGCGATGCAACATAACCTCAATGTTCCCACTGGTAAAAAGTTTTTAAACGAGCAATGAATTGTACGGCCTCATACAGGAACATCTTGCAACACTGGTAGAAAAGATTGATCATTACTTCCCATCGTTGTCTACAGAAAAATTCGACTGGGTTAGAGACCCCTTTGCGAATTCCAGCTGTTCAGGTCTGACATTGGATGAGGAGGAGGAAATGGCCTGCATTTCGAGTGATCGCACCTTGAAAATGAAACACGGGAGTATGCCACTGGACTCTTTTTGGATAGACAACCAGAAACAATATCCATGCATCTCTTCAAGAGCATTAGCTATTCTTCTACACTTCACCACAACATATTGTTGTGAACAGGGATTTTCAGCTCTGACAAATATCAAAGACCAGAAAAGAGAAAGGCTTCTTTGTGTTGATGAGGAGATGAGAGTTTGTCTCAAATTAGACCTAATATAAATGAGATTACCCGACAAAAACAAACTCACACTTACTTAAGGTTACATATGTAAGAGGCTCGTCTATAAGTATATTTTGGGAATAAATCATGTTTTTATGTAACTGCATTGTTTTATACTTTCTGGATGTCCCATGATCATGTTATAAAGTAGTTGTGTTCTATGTTATGAATCAAGCACGGCTAGGAGTTGTTTTTTTTTGTTTTTGAATGTATTTCTTATCAATAAAAAATTCAGTGTGCCGCGAGCAAATATTTATTCCGAAAGTGCGGCCCAGTGAAAAAAGTTTGGGAACCACTGATTTAAAGTAATAGCTATGTAGCAGGTGTAATAAATAATTTGATTCTCCAAAGGTGCCTGCTGTCTGACTGGAGATGCGCATGAGTAAGCATCTGGGACAGAGTGCCACACCTTTGTCTCACTACACATCCTGCCAATGTTTTGTCCTGTGCTCTAGATTTGCATAGTACCTTTACACAATGAATCATTATATAAGATTGCAGTGCATTCAATCCATGCATTGTCTGTGCTGGATTAGCTCATCGTAAGAAGTCTCACAACACCAGGTTAAAGTCCAACAGGTTTATTTGGTAGCACGAGCCACTAGCTTTCGGAGCGCTGCTCCTTCATCAGGTGAGTGAGGACTTGTGTTCACAAACAGAGCATATACAGACACAAACTCAATTTACAAAATAATGGTTGGGATGCGAGTCTTTACAGGTAATCAAGTCTTAAAGGTACAAACAATGTGAGTGGAGAGAGGGTTAAGCTCAGGTTAAAGACATGTGTATTGTCTCCAGCCAGGATAGTTAGTGAGATTTTGCAAGCCCAGGCAAGTCGTGGGGGTTACAGATAGTGTGACATGAACCCAAGATCCCGGTTCGGCCTTTTGGCTAAGATCAAGTGTAGTATGGTCGGCAGCCCATGGTCGGCTGCACTTGGTTGAGGTCATTGGGTTACACTGAAGCTTCATATGTTTCAGATGAAGTAATTTTTTTAATTGGCATCTCGGCCTTTTAGCTAAGATGCAAATGAGCTCAAGTCTTGGAGGAGGAACCTCCCCCTTCTCCAATCAGCTTGGCTCATGTAGATCAGGCCCAGGACAGGGTGGTTTGGTCGCTCGCCCTGTCTTGTCAGCCTGGATCGGAAATGTCTCAACTTGTTGAGACTCTGAATTGGATTTGATTTGATTGAATTGGAACCCAAGATCCCGGTTGAGGCCGTCCTCATGTGTGCGGAACTTGGCTACCAGTCTGCTCAGCGACTCTGCGTTGTGTGTCATGAAGGCCGCCTTGGAGAACGCTTACCCAAAAATCAGAGGCCGAATGCCCGTGACCGCTGAAGTGTTCCCAACAGGAAGAGAACACTCTTGCCTGGTGACTGTCGAGCGGTGTCTGTACTCTCGCAGTGTCTGTACATTTAAGACTTGATTATCTGGTTCCTATGGTGAGGCTCATGGTTTGCATCACTCCATGGAGGAGGCAGAAAATGGTGACAAGTTTCTGCAGCAGACAAATTTGAAACCCCAACAACGCCGAAGGAGGCCATTCAGCCCATCAAGCCTGCACCAACTCTCCGAGAGAGCATCTTAGCCAGGCCCACTCCCTGCCTTCTCCCCACAAACCCCGCACATTTACCCCGGCTAATCCATCTGACCTATGGAGACGAAGGGGCAATTTAGCACGACCAATCCACCTAAACTACGCGTTATTGGAGTGTGGGAGGAAACCGGAGCACCCGGAGGAAACCCATGCAGACGTGGGGAGAATGTGCAGACTCCGCACAGATAGTGACCCAAGCCCGGAATCGAACCCAGGTCCCTGGTGCCGTGAGGCAGCAGTGCTAACCACTGAGGATATTCCACAATCCCTCCCAGTTGACAGAGTCAAAGGCCTTTGTGAGATCGAAGCAGGCCATGAACAGAGGTTGATGCTGAGAATTGTAAAGAATTCCGAAGATTCACAACCCTCCGAGTGAAAACATTTCTCCTCATCTCTATCCTAAGTGACATCCCCCTTATTTTGAAATTGTGCCCCCTGCTCTAGACTCCCCATGATGTGGAGATGCCGGCGTTGGACTGGGGTAAACACAGTAAGAAGTTTAACAACACCAGGTTAAAGTCCAACAGGTTTATTTGGTAGCAAAAGCCACACAAGCTTTCAGAGCTGCAAGCCCCTTCTTCAGGTGACTCACCTGAAGAAGGGGCTTGCAGCTCCGAAAGCTTGTGTGGCTTTTGCTACCAAATAAACCTGTTGGACTTTAACCTGGTGTTGTTAAACTTCTTACTAGACTCCCCAACCAGGGGAAACATCTTACCTGCATCTACCCTGTCTATTCCTTTCAGTATTTTGTAGGTTTCAATGAGATCGTCTCTCAATCCTCGAAACTCGAGAGAATAGCCCTGTTTGTGAAACATCCTGCACTCACCTGATGAAGGAGCAGCGCTCCGAAAGCTTGTGCTAGCAAATAAACCTGTTGGACTTTAACCTGGTGTTGTGAGACTTCTTACTGTACTTACCCCAGTCCAACGCCGGCATCTCCACACCGTGGCTATTACTGTAACATTACATTCTGCACTCTCTCCTTTCTTTCTCCCCGATGTACTCTCTGAATGGTTGGTACGCTTTGTCTGTATAGCGCGCAAGAAACAATACTTTTCACTGTATGTTAGTACATGTGACAATAAATAAAATCGAAAGAGAGAGAAGTTGAAAAATCTGACTCTACATTTTTAAAAACTTTTTATTTTTTTCATTCGAGGGGTGTGGGCATGGTTGGGTAGGGCAGCATTTATTGCCCATCCCTGTTTGCCCTTTATTCTTTACTTGTTTATGCCACTCCTTGCGATCCAACAAATATTGCCCAAATGCCATATTTTCCCAGACTGCACCTTCCGAGATATCTTTTACATCTAAAGATCTATCCACTTCTGTCAATTCAACGCCTGAGCCTTGACAGAACTCCAACGACAGAACTCCAAAGATTCACCACCCTCTGACTGAAGAAGTTCCTCCTCTTCCTCAGTCCGAAATGAGCTACCCCTTATCCTGAGACTGCGTCCCTGTGTGCTACACCCTCTTATCTCACTCTGCCAAAGGAAACATTCTTTCTGCATCGACCCGAAAGTTAAACATCTACTCTCAAGTTTAAGTTTATTTATTAGTGTCACAAGTAGGCTTACATTAAAACTGCGGTGAAGTTACTGTGAAAATCCCCTGGTCGCCACACTCCGGCGCCTGTTCGGGTACACTGAGGGAGAATTTAGCATGGCCAATGCACCCTAACCAGCACATCTTTCGGACTGCAGGAAGAAACCGGAGCACCCGGAGGAAACCCACGCAGACACGGGGAGAATGTACAAACTCCACACAGACAGTGACCCAAGGCCGGAATCAAACCCGGGTCTCTGGCGCTGTGAGGCAACAGCGCTAACCACTGTGCCATCATGCCTGTTGAGCCTTTAGAACAGAGATGAGGAGAAATTTCTTCAGCCAGAGAGTGGTGGGTCTGTGGAATTCATTGCCACAGAGGGCTGTGGAGGCCGAGACGTTGAGCGTCTTCAAGACAGAAATTGATAAATTCTTGATTTCTCGAGGAATTAAGGGCTATGGGGAGAGAGCGGGTAAATGGAGTTGAAATCAGCCATGATTGAATGGTGGAGTGGACTCGATGGGCCGAATGGCCTTACTTCCACTCCTATGTCTTATGGTCTTATGGAGCCCTGTTAGAATTTTGTATGCTTTCCTGAGATAATAGCACCTTCAGAGAGCCTGCACTGACTTGATGGACTCAGCAGATATCTGCTTGATAGCACAATTGGATAAGCTCCAAATGTGTTCCAACCTTCCATGAAGAAGCTGATGAAATTTGCGGGCATGTCTGATGTCTGTAAAATAAGCAAGAATATTACGCACGCTATAATGTTTCCACATTCAGCAGAGGTAAATTTGTTGCTCAACTCCATGTACTTGTTTAGGCAGCATGTTGGCACAGTGGTTAGCACTGCTGCCTCACAGCGCCACGGACCCGGGTTCAATTCCCAGCCTGTCTGTGTGGAGTTTGCACATTCTCTCCGTGTCTGTGTGGGTTTCCTCCGGTGCTCTGGTTTCTTCCCAAAGATGTGGAGGTTAAAGAACAAAGAAAATTACAGCACAGGAACAGGCCCTTCGGCCCTCCAAGCCTGCACCGACCATGCTGCCCGTCTGAACTAAAACCCCCTACCCTTCCGGGGACCATATCCCTCTATTCCCATCCTATTCGTGAACTTGTCAAGATGCCCCTTAAAAGTCAGTATTGTATCCGCTTCCACTACCTGCCCCGACAACGAGTTCCAGGCACCCACCACCCTCTGTGTAAAAAATCTGCCTCGTACATCTCCTTTAAACCTTGCCCCTCGCACCTTAAACCTATGCCCCCTAGTAATTGACTCTTCCACCCTGGGAAAAAAGCTAGATAGATAGATTGGTCATGGGAAATGTAAGGGATTATAGGGATAAGGCCCGGGTAAGACACTCGCCAGAATTCTACCACCCCACCCACCCACGGGAATCGGAGCAGGCTCCAATGGGAAGCTCCATTGATCTCGGGTGGGATTTTACAGTTTCAGGATGAGCAAGACTGTAAAATCCCGCCCACTCTGTCAGGGAGTCGGTGCAGACCCAATGGGCCAAATGGACTCTTCTGCACTGTAGGGTTTCTATGATTTAAAAAAAAATCCTGAAAAACAGGTTAAAAACTGCTTATTCCTTTAGGTTCCCCATCTGCAGTAGGCCAAACTTCTTTCAACCCTTGGAAAAGAGTCTCGCCTTGTCAGCCAATCTGGGCAACGGCACTCCAATTCTTCCAGGCACAGCGCTGCAGTGGCCAGAAGAGATACTGCAACACTCTGCTTGGAACTGACTCCCAGCATCATTCCCAGGGGAGGTCCTAGGGATCGGTGGGGTAGGCCACAGGGGTAGGGAGGGCCAGAGATCCCCGGTCCCGGAGGGGTGGGCGCCCCAAATCTGAAGGGGCCTTCAGATGAAGGAATTCCATCCCTCACTTCCCATCCCATCCGTAATTCAGAAATTGGAGCTGAACGTATTGAGCAAGAGGGGAGTATTCCATCGCACGCCTGACTTCTTCCTTGTAGATGGTAGACAGGCTAGAGTCAGGAGGTGAGTTACTCACCACAGGATTCCCAGCCTTTGACCTGCTCTGGTAGCCACAGTATTTATTTGGCTGGTCCAGTTCAGTTTCTGTTCAACAGTAAGACAGAGATAGATAGGTTCTTGATTAATAAGGGGATCAGGGGTTATGGGGAAAAGGCAGGAGAATGGGGATGAGAAAAATATCAGCCATGATTGAATGGCGGAGCAGACTCGATGGGCCGAGTGGCCTAATTCTGCTCCTATGTCTTATGGTCCCCCCAGAATGTAGATAGTGGCAGATTTAGTGAGGGTAATGCCATTGAATGTCAGGGGACGATGGCTAGATCGTCTCTTGTTAGAAATGGTCACTGCCCAGCACTTGTGTGGCGCAAATGTTACTTGTCACTTTTGGTTTGATTTCATTTATTATTGTCACATGTATTGGGATACAGTGGAAGGTATTGTTTCTTGCGCACTGCACAGACAAAACATACTGTTCGTAGAGTACATAGGGGAGAAGGAAAAGAGTAGGGTTCAGAATGTGTTTTTTCTTACCAGCCTAAGCCTGAATATTATCTGGGTCTTGCTGCGTAGGGATACAGTAATGCTTCTGAACATTGTCCAATCATCAGAGCAACATCCCCACTCCTGGCTCTATGATGGAAGGAAGGCCATTTGAAGATTGAATTTGAAGCCTCCTTGTTTAGGTATCTTGCAATTTTTTTCGAGAACAACAGCATCTGGCTGTTTAACAGTGAATCACATCAGAAGATTAAATGTGCGCAACCTTTAGTGTGAGAGAAAGGGGCATCACGGTGGCACAGTGGTTCACCCTGCTGCCTCACAGCGTCAAGGACCCGGGTTCAATCCCTGGCTTGGGTCGCTTTCTGTGCGGAGTTTGCATGTTCTCCCCGTGTCTTTTTAAAAATTTATTTATGAGACATGGGCATCGCTGGCCGTGCCAGCATTTATTGCCAGTCCCTAGTTGTCCGAGGGCAGTTGAGAGTCAACCACATTGCTGTGGCTCTGGAGTCACATGTAGGCCAGACCGGGTAAGGACGGCAGATTTCCTTCCCTAAAGGACATTAGTGAACCAGATGGGTTTTTCCGACAATCAACAACATGGTCATCAGTAGATTCTTAATTCCAGATATGTTTTATTGAATTCAAATTCCACTATCTGCCATGGCGGGATTCGAATCCGGGTCCCCAGAGCATTAGCAGAGTTTCTGGATTAATAATCTAGCAATAATTCCACTAAACTATCACCTCTGCATGGTCTTACTCCGGTTTCCTCCCACAGTCCGAAAGGCGTGCTGGTTAGGTGCATTGGCCGTGCTAAATTCTCCCTCTGTACCTGAACAGGCGCAGGAGTGTGGTGACTAGGGGATTTACACAGTAACTTCATTGCAGTGTTAATATAAGCCTACTTGTGACACTAATAACTAAATAGAAGGCTATCCATCGGTGGAAGTTGAGTGTAACATTGACTGAGCATGAGAGATTGGTTGATGTGAAATCTTCTAAATATGTAAACCTTTCTATACAAGTGTGTGATCTTTTTCCAGAATTACTGTGAGGTTGTGCAATGTGTTTGCAACAGAGGATTTTCCGAGCGAAAGGTTGAGGTGGAGATTGCCCCACACGTTTCCAAAGGGGAAGTTATTCTTACAGGTGAGTCCCAGCTGGGATGCAGCAGCTATTATTGATTTGGCTCTCTACATCTTTCCATCACCTCCCTCCAAAGTCCCCTCCAAAATTCCAAATCCTTCAAAGTTGTTTGAAGGTTTTCACGGTGAGAGTTGTAACAACAAGGAAGAAAAATTTACTGTTATACACGGGACTACCATTTTGTCATCGTAATGCAGGAGGCCAATCGGCCCATCGAGTCCATTGCAGCTCCCTGTAAAGCTATCCGGTCAACCTCGCCCTGATCCCTGTAGCCCGCCATGTTTATTTCCCTCCAGTTCCCATCCAATTTCCTTTAGAAATCATTGATCACCTCCAGAGAAAAGTTGCAGCACAAAAGGAGGCCATTCGGTCCATCTTGTCCATGCCAGCCCACGGACACCCAGGTGCCCACCTTCCTGCACCCGGCCCATATTCCTGTAGCTTACGGCTTGTAGATCCAGGTACTTATTTAAAGTGTTTAGGGTCTCTGCCTTCACCACCAACTCAGGCAGTGAATTCCAGACACCCACCACCCTCTGTGTAAAAAGGTTCTTCCTCATGTCCCCTCTCCACCTACTGCCACTTATCCTGAATCTAAGTCCCCTGGCTCTAGAATTCTCCACCAAGACAAACAATTTTATCCCGTCCACTCTATCTCTTCCTCTCATAATTATGTACACTTCTCCCACCCTGATCGGCACGGTGGCACAGTGGTTAGCACCGCCGCCTCACAGCGCCAGGGACCCGGGTTCGATTCCCGGCTTGGATCACTGTCTGTGTGGAGTCTGCACCTTCGCCCCATGTCTGCGTGGGTTTCCTGCGGGTGCTCCGGTTTCCTCCCACACAAAGATGTGTTGGCTAGGTGCATTGGCCACGTTAAATTGCTCCTTAATGTCCTGGGATGCATAGGTTAGAGGGATTAGCGGGGTAAATGTGTGGGCTGATGGGGATAGGGCTTTAGTGGGATTGTGGTCAATGCAGACCAGATGGGCCGAATGGCCTCCTTCTGTACCTTATGATTCTATATCATAGAAACCCTACAATCCCACCCAGGCCTTATCCCCATAACCCCATGCATTTACCCTAGCTAGTCTCCCTGACGCTAAGAGGCAATTTAGCATGGCCAATCCACCTAACCTGCACATCTTTGGACTGTGGGAAGAAACCGGAGCACCCGGAGGAAACCCACGCAGACACGGGGAGAATGTGCAAACTCCACACAGACAGTGACCCAAGCCAGGAATCGAACCCGGGTCCCTGACACTGTGAGGCAGCAGCGCGAACCACTGTGCCACCGTGCCGCCCCGAAGATTCTATGATCGGCAGTGAGTTCCAGGTTATTAGCACTCGCTGTAATAAGAAGTATCCTCACATCCCACCATGCACCTCTTGCATGAAACCTTAAATCTGTGTCCTCTTGTCGTTCAACAATGAGTGAATAGGAAACAGTATTTTTGATATGATTAATGAAATAGCCTTGCCCGGACGTGCCATACACACTGAGATGGACAGATCTGGTTTGAACCCTCAGGATGTTTTATTGGGTTCGCTGAGATGATAGAGCAGGATCCTATTGGTTAGAAATGAGAATAATCGGCAAGGACTGTCGCCTTGTTGCTACCTCATAGGACATTCTTAAACCAAGTGAGAATAGTCGTAGCCAGTGATTTTTCCCGGTTGTTCTATACCTGGAGTATTGTGTGCAGTTTTGGTGTCCTTATCTGAAGAAGGATGTCCTTTCTATAGAAGGAGTACAGCAAAGGTTTACCAGGCTGATTTCTGGGATGGCAGGTCTGTCAAATGAGGAGAGACTAAGTTGATTAGGGTTATATTCACTGGAGTTTAGAAGAGTGAGAGGGGATCTTATAGAAACTTATAAAATTCTAACAAGGTTAGACAGGGTAGATTCAGAAAAAATGTTCCCGATGGTGGGGGAGTCCAGAACTAGGGGTCATAGTTTGAGGATAAGGGGTAAACCTTTTAGAACGGAAGTGAGGAGACATTTCTTCACCCAGAGGGTGGTGAATGTGTGGAATTCACTCCCACAGAAAGTAGTTCAGGACAAAACATTGTGTGATTTCAAGAAGTAATTAGATATAGCTCTTGGGGCTAAAGGGATCAAGGGATATGGGGGGGAAGGGGGAAATCAGGATATTGAATTCGATGATCAGCTGTGATCAAAATGAATGGCGGAGCAGGCTCGAAGGGCTGAATGGCCTCCTCCTGCTTCTAGTTTCTATGTTTCTAGACCTGATGACAAAACTGTAGAATTTTTTGTATATTTATTTATGGGACATGGGCGTCGCTGGCTGGGCCAACATTTATTACCCATCCCCAGTCGCCCGAGGGCAGTTCAGAGTCAACCACATTGCTGTGGCTCTGGAGTCACATGTAGGCCAGACCAGGTAAGGACGGCAGATTTCCTTCCCTAAAGGACATTAGTGAACCAGATGGGTTTTTCTGACAATCGACAATGGTTTCATGGCCATCAGTAGATTCCTAATTCCAGATTTTAAAAAATTGAATTTAAATTCTACCGTGGTGGGATTCGAACCTGGGTCCCCAGAACATTAGCTGAGTTTCTGGATTAATAGTCTAGCGATAATTCCACTAGGCCGTCACCTCCCCACAGTGGGAGCTGGAGTAGCCCATGAACTCCTCTGAGCTTGCTCCGCAACTCAGTAACATCATGGCTGCATTTGTACCTCCAGATCGCCCTGTCCCTATTTCAATCGATTATCTTGTGTGCAAAAGCCTTGGAACTGAGTGTGGATCTCAGCAAGAACAACTGTTCAAGGAACACTTGAATGGAGATCCGTGGGTGGCTCTGAAACACAAGGCCTCTTTCAATTGAACACTTAACCTATTGGGCTCAATATTAAGTTCAACAATTTATTGTTTTCCTTTGTATTTTTCTTTGGTTTTCCATTTGGTTTAAGGGGCACCGGAACAGAAGGAGGCCATTCAGCCCTTCAGGCAGCACCTGTACATTATCTTGTCATTCACACCTCCTCTGGATACTTCCTCTGTTTCATTACACGTGCCATTACCAACCCCCTTTGGTCTTGTACTACCATCTCTATTCTCATTTAATCTCCTCCTTGCTTTCCACCATATCCCTTTTGTTCTCCCCCCCCCCCCCCCCCCCCCCGGCCATCCCCTTATTTGCTTAAAACCTGTTACATCCCCAGGCAACACGGTGGCACAGTGGTTAGCGCTGCTGCCTCACAGCGCCAGGGATCCGGGTTCGATTCCCGGCTTGGGTCACTCTGTGCAGAGTTTGCATGTTCTCCCCGTGTCTGCGTGGGTTTCCTCCGGGTGCTCCGGTTTCGTCCCACAGTCCAAAAGATGTGTGGATTGGCCATGCTAAATTGCCCTTGAGTGTCAGGGGGACCAGCTAGGGTAAATGCATGGGGTTAAGGGGATAGAGCCTGGGTGGGTTTGTTGTCAGTGCAGACTGGATGGGCCAAATGGCCTCCTTCTGCATGGTAGGATTCTATGAAATGTAGACGCCACTTCTCTCTTCACAAATGTTGCCCGATAGACAGTGAGCCTGACCAGCGAAGCCACATCCCCTGAACGAATTTTTTTTAAAGCCCAGCAGTCTTTGTACTCAAATCTAATTCTAGACCAATTTTCCCAAATCCAGTGCAGTTCCGTGACTGTGCCTTGGGGAAGAATGTCCGGTTCAGCACCAACGATGAGGGCTTTGAAGTGGATGGTGCTGGAGTTGTACGTGCCGTTCAGACTCGAAATGTTGACTCAAAGCACGAGTTCAAAGTGTTGGCGGAAGATTTGGAAACTTGTGAAACGTGGGCAGTGGAAATCCAGTTAATCGCTCTGAAGAAGACTGAGGTGAGGGTGCTCTGTGCGCTCGGCTTTACACAGAGGTGAGGAGGGAATGGGTGGGGTGGAGGCAGAGCACAGAGTCGCAGGAAGGTTACGGTGCAGGAAGAGGCCATTCAGCCCATTGTGTCTGTGTTGGCAGAAAAGGAGAAAAAGGATTTTTAAAATTTTAATCCCGTTTTCCAGCACCCAGTCGTTGGCTTTGCAAGTTCCAGCCTTCACATCCAGATCCAGGCCCCTTTTAAATGACTTGAGCTTTTCAGCCTCAATCACCAGTTCAGGCAGTGAATTCCAGACACCCACCACCCTCTGGGTGAAAAAGCTTTTCCTCACATCCCCTCTAATCCTGCCCCTATTTCTTGATGCTGGAATGAATTGGTGGCGCAGTGGTTAGCACTGCTGCCTCACAGCGCCAGGGACCCGGGTTCGATTCCCAGTTCGGGTCACTGTCTGTGCGGAGTTTGCACGTTCTCCCCATGTCTGGGTGGGTTTCCTCCGGGTGCTCCGGTTTCCCCTCAGTCCGAAAGCGTGCTGGTTAGGGTGCATTGGCCGTGCTAAATTCTCCCTCAGCGTACCCGAACAGGCGCCGGAGTGTGGCGACTAGGGGATTCTTATACTAACTTCATTGCGGTGTTACTTGTGACACTAATAAATAAACTTTTACCCATCACTTTAAACCTCTGCCCCCGGTATTGACCCCTCAGCTCGGGGGAAACGAGTCCTTCCTGCTTATCCTATGGAGGCCCCTCATCGTTCTGTCTGACGCCAGCCGAGACATATGAACCCGGGTACCTGATGCTGTGAGGCTGCAGTGCTAACCACTGCGATTCATTCCAGCATCAAGAAATAGTCTTGTTAGTGAAGCAACATGGAGACAGAAATGATTGAACCTTTGAATCAATTTCTGGGATTGCCAATGCGCGCTCATTCCTTTGACAAACTGGGGGAGTTTTCTAAAGCTGAGATGGTTTCCGGTTTGTTACAGCTTGTGAAAAGGAGTCTTGAAGTGATCCGTTTTCCACCAAAAAGGAGCTCCAGACAGCAGAAGAGAAACTGGATCACTCCACCACTTGACATGATTGAAAATGAGAAGCCAAAAAATCCAATTGCTGTAGTAAGTGAACATTTGTTTTGTTTACTCGTGGGCTGGTGAGCACTTTTTGCCCATCATTGGGACCTAGGGATGGGCGATGAATGCTGGCCTAACCAGCGGCGCCCGTGTCTCTTGAATGAATTTTAAAATTTGCCGTTGCGTAGGTGAGGGGTGAGCCGCTGCCTTGAACCGTTGGAGTCCGTTTGGTGTAGGTATACCCACAGCGCTGGTGGATGTGGTGCCAGACAAGTGGACAAAGCAAACCGTTCATAGAGAAGGAAACGAGAGAGTGCAGAATGTAGTGTTACAGTCATAGTTAGGGTGCAGAGAAAGATCAACTTAATGCGAGGTAGGTACGTTCAAAAGTCTGGGAAGAAGCTGTTCTTGAGTCGGTTGGTACGTGACCTCAGACTTTTGAATCTTTTTCCCGACGGAAGGAGGTGGAAGAGAGAATGTCCGGGGTGCATGGGGTCCTTAAGTGGCTAGCACTGCTGCCTCACAGCGCCAGGGACATGGGTTTAATTCCCGGCTGGATCGTTGTCTGTGTGGAGTTTGCACATTCTACCCCCGTGTCTGTGTGGGTTTCCTCCCGGGTGCTCCAGCTTCCCCTCTCAGTCTGAAAGACGTGCTGGTTAGATGCATTGGCCGTGCTACATTTTCCCTCAGTGTACCCGAACAGGCACCAGAGTGTTGCAGCTAGGGGATTTTCATAGTGATTTCATTGCAGTGTTAATGTAAGCCGGCTTGTGACGAATAAATAAACTTTACTTTTACTTTACAAGATCATGGATCACTCCTGATCTTGGGCTTGATCTGACACTTGACCTCAGCCAAGAAGCCGGGATGTAAATAGTGGAGTTCCCCCAGGGATTGGCGTTGAAAACATGCGCTTTTTAAAAAACATGTATTTGACCGCTGGGTCAAAATCCTGGAACCCCCTCCCTGACAGCACTGTAGGTGTACCTATACCTCACAGACTGCAGTGATTCAATATAATGGCTCCCCATCACCTTCCCTAGGGCAAATGGGGATGGGCAATAAATACTGATCTAGCCAGCAACGCCCACATCGCATTATCGAATAACTAACATCTATTTACAAAGGGGTTGTGGGAACTGAGAGACCTGGGAGTTTATGTGCAAATTATTGAAGGCTTATATGCAAATCGCTGAAGGACAAAAGACACGCCTTGGTCTTACTGCATGCGCTCACAGTGATTGCAATGCATACTAGATTTGCATATATGTAATTAACAATATGTCACTACATAAAAATTTGATGTTTTCAATTTGTACCCAGAGGGAGATTAAGGAACAGATACGTAGGCAGATTTTGGCAAGGTGTAAAAGTAACAGGGTTGTTGTGGTGACAGATTTTAACTTCCCCGATATTGACTGGGACTCACTTAGTGCTCGGGGCGTGGATGGGGCAGAGTTTGTAAGGAGCATCCAGGAGGGCTTCTTGAAACAGTATGTAGATAGTCCAACTAGGGAAGGGGCCGTACTGGACCTGGTATTGGGGAATGAGCCCGGCCAGGTGGTCGATGTTTCAGTAGGGGAGCAGTTCGGGAAAAGAGGTACTGATGGATAAAGATAAGTGTAGTCCTCAAGTGAAGGTGCTAAATTGGGGGAAGGCTAATTACAACAATATTAGGCAGGAACTGAAGAATGTAGATTGGGAGCAGGTGTTTGAGGGCAAATCAACATCTGGCACATGGGAGGTGTTCAAGTGTAAGTTGATAGGGATTCAGGACCGGCACATTCCTGTAAGGATGAAGGATAAGTATGGCAAGTTTTGGGAACCTTGGATAAGAAATATTGTGAGCTAGTCAAAGAGAAAAAGGAAGCATTTGTCAAAGCTAGGAGGCTGGGAACACACGAAGCAAGTGTGGAATACAAGGAAAGTAGAAAGAAACTTAAGCAAGCAGTAAGGAGGGCTAAAAGGGGTCACGAAAAGTCATTGGCCAGAAGATTAAGGAAAATCCCAAGGCTTTTTACACATATAAAAAGAGCAAGAGGGTAGCCAGGGAGAGGGTTGGCCCACTCAAGGACAAGGGAGGGAATCTGTGTGTGGAGCCAGAGGAAATGGGCGAGGTATTAAATGAATACTTTGCGTCAGTATTCACCAAAGAGAAGGAGTTGGTGGGTGATGAGTCTGGGAAAGGATGCGTAGATAGTTTGAGTCATGTTGAGATCAAAAAGGAGGAGGTATTGGGGTTCTTGAGAAACTTTAAGGTAAACAAATCCCCAGGGCCTGATGGGATATACCCCAGAATACTGAGAGAGACAAGGGAAGAAATTGCTGGGGCCTTGAGAGTAATCTTTGTATCTTCGCTGGCTACAGGGAAGGTCCCAGAGGATTGGAGAATAGCCAATGTTGTTCCTTTGTTTAAGAAGGGTAGCAAGAATAATCCAGGTAATTACAGGCCGGTGAGCCTTACATCAGTGGTAGGGAAATTAGTAGGGAAATCTGTGGACAAACACGCCAAGATCCCTTTGATCCAGAGAACTCCCTAGTGTCCTACCATTCATTGAGTACTTTCTTGTCAAATTATTCACAGCCTTTAAAAAGTATCTGAATGAGCACTTGGCACATCACAACATTCAGGGCCATGGGCCAAAGTGCTGGCAGATGGGATTAGGTGGGAAGTCAGGTGTTTCTCATGTTCGGTGTGGATTGTCTTATGGGGAAAGGTTGAAGAGGTTTTTAAAGTTTTAACGAAAGTAAGACTTATATTAACACTGCAATGAAGTTACTGTGAAATTCCCCGAGTCGCCACACTCCGGCGTCTGTTCGTGTCAATGCACTTAACCAGTGGGGCGGCACGGTGGCACAGTGGTCAGCACTGCTGCCTCACAGCACCAGGGACCCGGGTTCAATTACCGGCTTGGGTCGCTGTCTGTGTGGAGTTTGCATGTTCTCCCCGTGTCTGTGTGGGTTTCCTCCGGGTGCTCCGGTTTCCTCCCACATTCTGAAAGACGTGCTGGTTAGGTGCATTGACCCGAACAGGCGCCGGACTGTGGCAACTAAGGAGAATTTCATTGCAGTGTTAATGTAAGTCTTACTTGTGACGAATAAATAAACTTTACTTTATTATTAGAGAAGATTCTTCGAGACAGGATTTATTCCCACTTGGAAATAAATGGACGTGTTAGTGAGAGGCAACATGGTTTTGTGAAGGGGAGGTCGTGCCTCACTAACTTGATTGAGTTTTTCGAGGAAGTGATGAAGATGATTGATGAGGGTAGGGCAGTGGATGTTGTCTACATGGACTTCAGTAAGGCCTTTGACAAGGTCCCTCATGGCAGACTGGTGCAGAAGGTGAAGTCGCATGGGATCAGACGTGAGCTGGCAAGGTGGATACAGAACTGGCTCGGTCAAAGAAGACAGAGGGTAGCAGTGGAAGGGTGCGTTTCTGAATGGAGGGCTATGACAAGTGGTGTTCCTCAGGGATCAGTGCTGGTACCTTTGCTGTTTGTAATATATATGAATGATTTGGAGGAAAATGTAACTGGTTTGATTAGTAAGTTTGCGGATGACACAGAGGTTGGTGGATTTGCGGATAGCGATGAGGACCATCCGAGGACACAGCAGGATATAGATCGGTTGGAGACTTGGGCGGAGAGATGGCACAGGGAGTGTAATCCGGACAAATGTGAGGTAATGCATTTTGGAAGGTCTAATACAGATAGGAAATATACAGTAAATGGCGGAACCCTTGAGAGTATTGATAGGCAGAGGGACCTGGGTGTACAGGTACACAGGTCACTGAAAGTGGCAACGCAGGTGGAGCAGGTAGTCAAGAAGGCATACGGCATGCTTGCCTTCATCGGCCGGGGCATTGAGTTCAAAAATTGGTAAGTCATGTTACTGCTTTGTAGAACCTTAGTTAGGCCGCACCTGGAATATAGTGTTCAATTCTGGTCGCCACACTACCAGAAGGATGTGGAGGCTTTGGAGAGGGTACAAAAAAGATTTACTAGGATGTTGCCTGGTATGGAGGGCATTAGTTATGAGGAGATGTTGGAGAAACTTGGTTTGTTCTCACTGGAACAACGGAGGTTGAGGGGCGACCTGATAGAAGTCTACAAGATTATGAGAGGCATGGACAGAGTGGATAGTCAGAAGCTTTTTTCCAGAGTTGAAGAGTCAATTACTAGAGAGCACAGGTTTAAGGTGCGAGGGGCAAGGTTTAAAGGAGATGTACGAGGCAAGTTTTTTACACAGAGGGTGGTGGGTGTCTGGAACCCGTTGCCGGGGGAGGTAGTGGAAGCGGATACGATAGTGACTTTTAAGGGACACCTTGACAAATACACGAATAGGATGGGAGCAGAGGAATATGGTCCCCGGAAGGGTCGAGGGTTTTAGTTGTCAGGCAGTAAGGTCGGTGCAGGCTTGGAGGGCCGAAGGGCCTGTTCTGTGCTGTAATTTTCTTTATTCTTCTTCTTTGTATTAATGTAGTGAAGTATGATAGTCTGGAATACACTTTTCCGCAGTACGTTTCAAAAGAGAATTGGATAAATATTTGAAAAGCAAGAACAGTGGGACTAATTGGGTAGTTTAGTTTTTCAAAGAGCTGACACAGGTGTGATGGGCCGAATGGCCTCCTTCACTGTCTCTGATCTTCACCTTTTCCTCTCCATGTTTACCTTATCCATGTGACCTGAATGATTCCTGAACTCCCTTACCATTTAGAACCGAATAATTGAGCCCCTCATCATTGGGCAGCACAGTGGCACAGTGGTTAGCACTGCTGCTTCACAGTGCCAGGGACCCGGGTTCAATTCCCAGCTTGGGTCACTGTCTGTGCTGAGTCTACACATTCTCCCTTTGTCTGCATGGGTTATTTATTTATTCGTGTCATAAGTAGGCTAACATGAACACTGCAATGAAGTTACTGTGAAAATCCCCCCCGTCACCACACTCCGGCGCCTGTTCGGGTACACAGAGAGAGAATTTAGCATGGCCAATGCACCTAACCAGCATGTCTTTTGGACTGTGGGAGGAAACCAGAGCACATAGAACATAGAACAGTACAGCACAGAACAGGCCCTTCGGCCCACAATGTTGTGCCAAGCTTTATCTGAAACCAAGATCGAGCTATCCCACTCCCTATCATCCTGGTGTGCTCCATGTGCCTATCCAATAGCTTCTTAAATGTTCCTAAAGTGTCTGACTCCACTATCACTGCAGGCAGTCCATTCCACACCCCAACCACTCTCTGAGTAAAGAACCTACTTCGGACATCCTTCCTATATCTCTCACCATGAACCCTATAGTTATGCCCCCTTGTAATAGTTCCATCCACCCGAGGAAATAGTCTTTAAATGTTCACTCTATCTATCCCCTTCATCATTTTATAAACCTCTATTAAGTCTCCCCTCAACCTCCTCCACTCCAGAGAGAACAGCCCTAGCTCCCTCAACCTTTCCTCATAAGACCTACCCTCCAAACCAGGCAGCATCCTGGTAAATCTCCTTTACACTCTTTCCAGCGCTTCCACATCCTTCTTATAGTGAGGTGACCAGGACTGCACACAATATTCCAAATGTGGTCTCACCAAGGTCCTGTACAGTTGCAGCATAACCCCACGGCTCTTAAACTCCAACCCCCTGTTAATAAAGGCAAACACACTATAGGCCTTCTTCACAGCTCTATCCACTTGAGTGGCAACCTCCAGAGATCTGTGGATATGGACCCCAAGATCTCTCTGTTCCTCCACAGTCTTCAGAACCCTACCTTTGACCCTGTAATCCACATTTAAATTTGTCCTACCAAAATGAATCACCTCACATTTATCAGGGTTAAACTCCATCTGCCATTTTTCAGCCCAGCTTTGCATCCTATCTATGTCTCTTTGCAGTCTACAACAGCCCTCCACCTCATCCACTACTCCACCAATCTTGGTGTCATCAGCAAATTTGCTGATCCACCCTTCAGCCCCCTCCTCTAAGTCATTAATAAAAATCACAAATAGAAGAGGACCAAGCAATGATCCCTGCGGCACTCCGCGAGCAACCTGCCTCCAGTCCGAAAATTTTCCATCCACCACCACCCTCTGTCTTCGATCAGATAGCCAGTTACCTATCCAATCGGCCAACTTTCCCTCTATCCCACACCTCCTTACTTTCATCATAAGCCGACCATGGGGGACCTTATCAAACGCCTTACTAAAATCCATGTATATGACATCAACTGCCCTACCTTCATCAACACACTTAGTTACCTCCTCAAAAGATTCTATCAAATTTGTGAGGCACGACTTTCCCTTCACGAATCCGTGCTGACTATCCCGGATTAATCCACATCTTTCTAAATGGTCGTAAATACCATCCCTAAGGACCTTTTCCATCAACTTACCAACCACCGAAGTAAGACTAACTGGCCTATAATTACCAGGGTCATTCCTATTCCCTTTCTTAAACAGAGGAACAACATTCGCCACTCTCCAGTCCTCTGGCACCATCCCCGTGGACAGTGAGGACCCAAAGATCAAAGCCAAAGGCTCTGCAATCTCATCCCTTGCCTCCCAAAGAATCCTGGGATATATTTCATCAAGCCCAGGGGACTTATCGACCTTCAGTTTATTCAAAACTGCCAGGACATCCTCCCTCCGAACATCTACTTCCTCCAGCCTATTAGCCTGTAACACCTTCTTTTCCTCAAAAACATGGCCCCTCTCCTTGGTGAACACTGAAGAAAAGTATTCATTCATCACCTCTCCTATCTCTACTGAGTCCATACACAAGTTCCCACTACTGTCCTTGACCGGCCCTAACCTCACCCTGGTCATTCTTTTATTCCTCACATAAGAGTAAAAAGCCTTGGGGTTTTCCTTGATCCGACCCGCCAAGGACATCTCATGCCCCCTCCTGGCTCTCCTAAGCCCCTTTTTCAGCTCATTCCTTGATAACTTGTAACCCTCAACCGAGCCATCTGAACCTTGTTTCCTCATCCCTACATAAGCTTCCCTCTTCCTTTTCACAAGACATTCCACCTCTTTTGTGAACCATGGTTCCCTCACTCGGCCATTTGCTCCCTGCCTGACAGGGACATACCTATCAAGGACACCCAGTATTTGTTCCTTGAAAAAGTTCCACTTTTCATTAGTGCCTTTCCCTGACAGTTTCTGTTCCCATCTTATGCCCCCTAATTCTTGCCTAATCGCATCATAATTACCTCTCCCCCAATTTTAAACCTTGCCCTGCCGTACGGCCTATCCCTCTCCATTGCAATAACAAAAGACACTGAATTGTGGTCACTATCTCCAAAGTGCTCTCCCACAACCAAATCCAACACTTGGCCGAGTCATTTCCCAGTACCAAATCCAATGTGGCCCCACCTCTTGTCGGCCTATCCACATATTGTGTCAGGAAACCCTCCTGCACACACTGCACAAAAACTGCCCCATCCAAACTATTCGACCTACAAAGATTACAAAGCACCCACAGGAAACCCACGCAGACACAGGGAGAACAAAGAACAAAGAAAATTACAGCACAGGAACATGCCCTACGTGCAGACTCCGCACAGACAGTGACCCAAGCCAGGAATTGAACCCGGATCCCTGGCGCTGTGAGGCAGCAGTGCTAACCACTGTGCCACCGTGCTGCCCGTTTTTTCCTCCGGGTGCTCCGGTTTCCTCCCACAGTCCAAAGATGTGCCATGATAAATTGTCCATTAGTCTCAGGGGGGTTAGCAAGGTAAATTGGTGGGGTTACGGGGACAGGTCCTGGGTGGGATTGTTGTCCGTGCAGACTCAATGGGCCGAATGGCCTCTTTCTGCGGGATCCTATCTTGGCTCTCGGGGTGATATTGTTTACGCTTATTTGTCCTCGGACATTGTCTGTCTCCCATTCAAATCCACCATCATCCGGTCCATTCTACAAAGGACCATTGATCCTCCCCAGTCATCACTCTTATTTCCAGTCTTCCCTCCCAATCCCAGGGCTCGTAAACATGTCAGCACAGTCTTGTCCATCCCAGACACCTTCCACTTTCAATTCTTCCATTCCTGTCATAGGCTGAGGCTTCTTCCTTTGAAACCAATCGGTGTAGAGGTGGCCTGATGGAGCATCTTTGAAATTAGAAAGGCCACTCAACAGGGGAGATGTAGAGACAAGTTTTCCATCAACATAAGGCAGTCAATGGTAAAATCCAATTGGGAATTCAGGAGAAACCTTTTCACCCAGGGAGTGGTGAGAGGGTGGAAAAAGGAGTTGTTGAGGTGGATAGTCCAGATACACTTATGGTGAAGCTCATTATACACATGAGGAGAAAGGAATGGTCGGATGATTTGACAGGGTGAGATGAGGGATAGGAGAATCGTGGGAAGAGGCTCGCATGAGTCAATAGGGGATAGTGGTGTTGTGGTAATCTCACTGGACTAATAATCCAAAGTCTAACGCTCTGGGAAAGTAAGAATATAATACAACTGGGGCAGGAGTGGGCGCCATTCAACCCTTCTTGAATCTGCTCTGCCATTGACTAAGATCATGGCTAACCTTCTACCTGCACTCCAGTTTCCCACAACCCTCCATTACTTAGCTTCAAATTTGCAGTCGTGGGACATGGGCGTCGCTGGCTGGGCCAGCATTCATCGCCCATCTCTAGTTGCCCTTGTTCAGAGTCAACACCATTTCTGTGGCTCTGGAGTCACATGTAGGCCAGGCCGGGTAAGGACGGCAGATTTCCTTCCCTAAAGGGCATTAGTGAACCAGATGGGTTTTTACGACAATCGAGAATGGTTTCATGGTCACCAGTAGATCCTTAATTCCAGATATTTTGTTTTATTGAATCCCGCCGTGGCAGGATTCGAACCCGGGTCTCCAGATCATTAGCTGAGTTTCTGGGTTAATAATCTAGCGAAAGTACCACAAGGCCGTTACCTCCCCTTATTGACCTCCTTGTTGAACATACTCCAGGCTGAGCAGCTGCAGGTCTGTACCCTGGGGGATTCTAAAGGTTCCGCTGAGTGAAGAAATGTCTCCCGACCTCACAATTTAATGGCAGACCCAGATTATTCTGACGCAGTGACCTTCTAGTTCTCGATTCTCGAGCTAAGGAAAGCAGTCAAATGTCTACCTCATTCTTGAATGTACTCCTTAACTGAGCCATATTGGCCCATTCTACTCAATCCCGCTTCCCAGGATAATCCTGTCGTTCCCAGGAAACAGTCTACATCACAGTGTGAATGCCATTTGCCTAATTTTTCCTGATTATTGGAATGCACTTCTTCAGCAGCCCCTTGTGTCAGTGATGGTTCATCATAGCACGGCCAATGCACCTAACCAGCACGTCTTTCAGACTGTGGGAGGAAACCGGAGTACCCGGAGGAAACCCACGCAGACACGGGGAGAACATGCAGACTCCGCACAGACAATGACCCAAGCCGGGAATCGAATCCGGGTCCCTGGCGCTATGAGGCAGCAGTGCTAACCACCGTGCCCCCATGCTGCCCATAAAAGTTTGTCCTGGCAGCGGTGGGATTTGAACCCATGCCCCCCGAAGAGACTGGATCCTTAATCCAGCGCCTTAGACCGCTCAGTCATACTACTGGCTCAGTGTGACCTGTAGATTATGTGCCCCACACTAGTCTCACCAGCTCTCCCTCAATGACGCCGTTGGTTGGCAGTTGGTAGACATGGTGGCAGGTTATTGGCTCAAGCCACTGCCCTCTCTTGTCGTTCTTGCTCAGCGCTGTTCTTATTGGTTGAGATTCTTGGCGCTTCTTTGGATGATGGGGGTTTTGGTTGTGATTGAGTATCTCCGTTTCCATGGTGTTGATGAGCTCCTTAAGTCATGCTCGTAACAAAATATCCCCGTCAGGAAAATTGGAATACGTGAAATATCTTAAGAACATAAGAACTAGGAGCAGGAGTAGGCCATCTGGCCCCTCAAGCCTGCTCCGCCATTCAATAAGATCATGGCTGATCTTTTCGTGGACTCAGCTCCATTTACCCACCCGCTCACCATAACCCTTAATTCCTTTACTGTTCAAATATTTATCTATCCTTGCCTTAAAAACATTCAATGAGGTAGCCTCAACTGCTTCACTGGGCAGGGAATTCCACAGATTCACAACCCTATGTGTGAAGAAGTTCCGTCTCAACTCGGTCCTAAATCTGCTCCCCCTTATTTTGAGGCCATGCCCCCTAGTTCTAGTTTCACCTGCCAGTGGAAACAACTTCCCTGCTTCTATCTTATCTATTCCCTTCATAATCTTATATGTTTCTATAAGATCTCCTCTCATTCTTCTGAATTCCAATGAGTATAGCCCCAGTCTACTCAGTCTCTCCTCATAAGCCAACCCTCTCAACTCCGGAATCAACCTAGTGAATCCCCTCTGCACCCCCTCCAGTGCCAGTGTATCCTTTCTCAAGTAAGGAGACCAAAACTGTGCACAGTACTCCAGGTGTGGCCTCACCAGCACCCTATACAGCTGCAACATAACCGCGCTGTTTTTAAACTCCATCCCTCTAGCAATGAAGGACGAACTTCCATTTGCCTTCTTAATTACCTGCTACAACTGCAAACCAACTTTTTGTGATTCATGCACAAGGACACCCAGGTCCCTCTGCACAGCAGCATGCTGCAATTATTTACCATTTGAGTAATAGTCCATTTTGCTGTTATTCCTACCAAAGTGGATGACCTCACATTTACCATCTTCTTGGTTCTGCTGTGCGAATTGAACAGAGGAACTGGAAATAAATAAGATGGCTGGAATTTTACCATCCCTCCCGCCCACGACAGGAATCGAAGCGGGCGAGGGGAGAACCGTGGAAAGGTTCGTTGACCTTGAGTGAGATCTTGTGGTTTTGGGACAAGTGAAGCTGTAAAATTCTGCCCAATGTATTTTATTGACTGAAATGCAAATATAAGCTCGTGCAAAACTTTGGATAAAAGATCGGAAAAAGAATTTGAATATTGCTGACAGAAGAGACATACTGCTGAATTTCCCATGAAGTACAAATTGGTGCTCTCTTTGAAATTGATGTTCTTGGGTTGGTCCTGATGAGTATGAGAGAAAAAACTTCGACAGCATGTCTCTTATTCAACAACACTTCAACTACTAAGAGAAAAGAATTCCAGACTGCATAGGGGGTTGTGGATCATAGAATCGGGACAGGGCAGAAGGAGGCCATTCAGCCCATCAAGCCTGCACCAACAACAATTCCACCCAGGCCCTATCTCTGTAACCCCATCTATTTACCCAGCTAATCCCCCTGATACTAAGGGGCAATTTAGCATGGCCAATCAACCTAACCAGCAAATCTTTGGACTGTGGGAGGAAACCGGAGGAAACCCACGCAGACATGGGGAGAACAAGCAAACTCCACATAGACAGTGATCCGAGGCCAGAATCGAACCTGGGTCCCTGGCGCTCTGAGGCGGCAGTGCAAACCACTGTGCCACCTCACCACCCATCAGGAACACCCTGATGGTAAGAGCAAGGTCCTTTACCAATTGCAGTAGGAGGTGGTGCTCCAAATGTAGAATTCCTCATGGAGTAATACATCCATTACGGAATGCACAGGCGATATTCTGGCATGTTTAAGTTACAAGTTAATTAACGTTGACTGTTTGTTTTTCCTACTTAGATTGTGTCAGACTACCAAGACACACCCGGTGTTAAAATAACCTACACCATTGTTGGACAAGGGGCAAATGAGCCGCCGATCGGGCTGTTTGTAATCGACGCACACACTGGCGAATTAAATGCTACAAGAGCAGTGGATCGGGAACAATATTCACATTTCAGAGTAAGTTGCAACTGATTTTCAATATTCGAAGAAAGCTTGTTAAATTGGTGGGATAAATATGTGGGGTTACGGCGATAGGGCCTGGGTAAGATGCTCTCTCAGAGAGAGGGTGCAGACTCGATGGGCCAAATGGCCGCCTTCTGCACTGTGGGGATTCTATTCTTGGTGGAAATAGCAAAAGCTTTCGCTGGGAGTAACCAGTTCTCACACAGCAAGGGGTGAAGTGTGGTGAAGGAGGAGTGATTTGTTTGCGTTGCTTTCGGAAGTTCGCTATGTTCTTCATCTTAAGAATATCTTTTAAGGTTTAAAGTTTATTTATTAGTGTCACAAGTAGGCTTACATTAACACTGCAATGAAGTTACTGTGAAAATCCCCTAGTTGCCACACTCCGGCGCCTGTTCGGATACACTGAGGGAGAATTTAGCATGGCCAATGCACCCTAACCAGCACATCTTTCGGACTGTGGGAGGAAACCAGAGCACCCGGAGGAAACCCACGCAGACACGGGGAAAATGTGCAAACTCCACACAGACAGTGACCCAAGCCGGTAATCGAACCCAGGTCCATGGCGCTGAGAGGCAGCAGTGCTAACCACTGTGCTACCGTGCCGTTCCAGGCACACTGCCAGAGGGTTTCAGTTTAATGATTTATCTCAACGTTGACAATTCTGACAGCATTCCATTACTACCACAATGTAGTGTCAGCCTTGATTCTTCACACAAACCTTGGCTGGGAACCCAGTGGGGATCAGGAAGGGCCAGGAAACTCCACCCTTGCATTTATGTAGTGCCTTTCACAAGCTCAGGACGTCCCATGGTATTTTACAGGCAATGAATTACTTCTGAAGGGTTGTTTCATTAAATCATAGAATCCCTACAGTGCAGAAGGAGGCCATTCAGCCCATTGAGTCTGCACCGACCACAATCCCACTCAGCCGATGTATTTACTCTAGCTAATCCCCCTGACACGAAGGGGCGATTTAGCAATCCACCTCGCCTGTACATCTTTGGACTGTGGGAGGAAACTGGAGAACCCAGAGGAAACCCACGCAGACACTGGGAGAATGTGCAGACTCCGCACAGACAGTGACCCAAGCTGGGAATTGAACCTGGGTTCCTGGCGCTGTGAGGCAGCAGTGCTAACCACTGTGTCACCGTGCCATCCGCGTTGTAATGTGGCAAGCTCCCCCAAACAGTAATGTGATGCCGATCGGATAATCTGATTTTGTGATGATGATTGAGGGTTAGAGATTGCCCAGTCACCAGGGTAAACTCCCTGATTATTTTCAAAGCCATGACAGAATCCTTTGCCCCGCGCCTGCGAGAGGGGATGGGACCTCAGTTTATCACCTCGTTTGAGAAGCTGTACCTCCCAACTATCCAGCACCTCCTCAGTGCTGTACTGTACCGGAGTGTCATCGTTTACTCAAGTTTCTGAAATGGGACTTGAACCCACAACTTCCTGACTCAGAGGCGAGGGTGCTACCCACTGAGCCACATTTCTGAATGAAGAGTGGAGGCAGATGATAGAACATAGAACATAGAACATTACAGCGCAGAACAGGCCCTTCGGCCCACGATGTTGCACCGACCAGTTAAAAAAAAAACTGTGACCCTCCAACCTAAACCAATTTCTTTTCGTCCATGAACCTATCTACGGATCTCTTAAACGCCCCCAAACTAGGCGCATTTACTACTGATGCTGGCAGGGCATTCCAATCCCTCACCACCCTCTGGGTAAAGAACCTACCCCTGACATCGGTTCTATAACTACCCCCCCTCAATTTAAAGCCATGCCCCCTCGTGCTGGATTTCTCCATCAGAGGAAAAAGGCTATCACTATCCACCCTATCTAAACCTCTAATCATCTTATATGTTTCAATAAGATCCCCTCTTAGCCGCCGCCTTTCCAGCGAAAACAATCCCAAATCCCTCAGCCTCTCCTCATAGGATCTCCCCTCCATACCAGGCAACATCCTGGTAAACCTCCTCTGCACCCTCTCCAAAGCCTCCACATCCTTCCTGTAATGTGGGGACCAGAACTGCACACAGTACTCCAAGTGCGGCCGCACCAGAGTTGTGTACAGTTGCAACATAACGCTACGACTCCTAAATTCAATCCCCCTACCAATAAACGCCAAGACACCATATGCCTTCTTAACAACCTTATCTACTTGATTCCCAACTTTCAGGGATCTATGCACACATACACCTAGATCCCTCTGCTCCTCCACACTATTCAAAGTCCTCCCGTTAGCCCTATACTCAACACATCTGTTATTCCTACCAAAGTGAATTACCTCACACTTCTCCGCATTAAACTCCATCCGCCACCTCTCGGCCCAACTTTGCAACCTGTCTAAGTCTTCCTGCAAACTACGACACCCTTCCTCACTGTCTACCACACCACCGACTTTGGTGTCATCAGCAAATTTGCTAATCCACCCAACTATACCCTCTACATGCTACAGAGATGGAAATAAGCCACCTTAATGCTGGTTAAGATACAAAGTCTCACCATCTGATTGGAAAAGAAATTTGTGGCATGAGTGTTAATGTCCAGAGGCACTGGGGACATGCGTTCAAATCCCAGGGTGGAATTTAAATTCTAGTTAATAAGCCTGGACTCCAAAGCTTGTCTCAGTAATGAACGTATCATAGGGCGGCACATGGCACAGTGGTTAGCACTGCTGCCTCACATCACCAGGGACCCGGGTTCGATTTCTGGCCTCGGGTCACTGTCTGTGCGGAGTCTGCATGTTCTCCCCGTGTCTGTGTGGGTTTCCTCCGGGTGCTCCGGTTTCCTCCCACAGTTTGAAAGATGTGCCAGTCAGGTGCGTTGACCATGCTAAATTCTCCCTCAGTGTACCCGAACAGGTGCCGGAGTGTGGTGACTAGGGGCATTTTCACAGAATTGCAGTGTTAATGTCAGCCTACTTGAGACACTAATAAATAAGTGAACTTTAAACATAAACTTTAATCATCGATTTGTGTAAAACCATCACATTCACTAATGTCCTTTAGGGAAGGAAATCTGCCGTCCTTACCTGGTCTGGCCTCGAGGTGACTCGGGAGCCACAGCAATGTGGTTGACTCTCAACTGCCCTCTGAAATAGCCAAGCGAGATACTCAGTTCAAGGCTAATTAGGGATGGGCAACAAACGCTGACCCAGCCGGCGACACCCGCACCCCATGAAAATATAAAAGGAAAATCAATCAGCTTCCTTGGGCAGCTGCGGAAGGGGTTGGAATTCAGGTAGGGGGGAATGCGGGAAGATGAATAGAGTGGGCTTCATCTTGTCACTGCTTGATGTGGGGCAGGCGAGGAAGGCAGATGGTGGAGGGGTAGATCCTAACATCAGCAGCAGCCTTGTGGAAGCTGTCACCAGAGAGTGACCTAGAGTTCTAATAGCACTTGGGGCCAATGGGATCAAAGGTTATGGGGAGAAAGCAGGATTAGGCTGGATGATCAGCCATGATCGTGATGAATGGCGGAGCAGGCTCGAAGGGCCGAATGGCCTCCTCCAGCTCCTGTCTTCTATGTTTCTAAGAGTTTGCCTTGGTGAATCTTTTTTCATATGTTCAGCTTATAGGTCATGCCCATGACCAGAATAAAAGACTGATGGAAGAGCCAATAGAACTCCTGGTAAAAGTTTTGGATGTGAATGATAATCCTCCAATTTTCACACAACCGGTCTTTGAAGCGAGCATTGAAGAACTCAGTGAGTTAGGTAAGCTGTTTTGATTCTTCCTTTTTGACTTGTAAGCTTAAGGTTAAGACGATTCAGCCCCTGAAGCATGTTGCACTAATTAATGAGATCACGTCTGGTCAGTATTGTGACTGCATCTACCTGAATTCAGTGGAAAGAAAAAAGAACCTTTCATTGATCTGGCTTTTTACAACCACTGGATGTCTCAAAGCACCTTATAACCGATTAATTACTTTTGAAATGTAGTTCCCTTTGTAATGATTTGATTTGATTTGATTTATTATTGTCACATGTATTAACATACAGTGAAAAGTATTGTTTCTTGCACGCTATACAGACCAAGTATACCATTCATCGAGAAGGAAAGGAGAGGGTGCAAAATGTAGTGTTACAGTCATAGCTAGGGTGTAGAGAAAGATCAACTTAGTGCGAGGTAGGTCCATTCAAAAGTCTGACAGCAACAGGGAAGAAATTGTTCTTGAGTCGGTTGGTACGTGACCTCAGACTTTTGTATCTTTTTCCCGATGGAAGAGAGAATGTCCAGGGTGCGTGGGGTCCTTAATTATGCTGGCTGCTTTGCCGAGGCAGCGGGAAGTGTAGACAGAGTCAAGCTGTGATACAACGAGAAAGGATGCTTTCTATGATGCATCTGTAAAAGTTGGTGAGAGTCGTAGCTGACATGCCAAATTTCCTTAGTCTTCTGAGAAAGTAGAGGCATTGGTGGGGCTTTCTTAACTATAGTGTCGGCATGGCAGGACCAGGACAAGTTGTTGGTGATCTGGACACCTAAAAACTTGAAGCTCTCGACCCTTTCTACTTCGTTCCCATTGATGTAGACAGGGGCATGTTCTCCTTTACGCTTCCTGAAGTCGATGACAATCTCCTTCGTTTTGTTGACATTGAAGGAGAGATTATTGTTGCCGCACCAGTTCACCAGATTCTCTATCTCATTCCTGTACTCTGTCTCGTCATTGTTTGAGATCCGACCCACTACGGTGGTGTCATCAGCAAACTTGAAAATCGAATTGGAGGGGAATTTGGCCACAGTCATAGGTGTATAAGGAATATAGAAGGGGGCTGAGAACAGAACCTTGTGGGGCACCGGTGTTGAGGATGATCGTGGAGGAGGTGTTGTTGCCTATTCTTACTGATTGTGGTCTGTGAGTTAGGAAGTTCAGGATCCAGTCGCAGAGGGAGGTGCCGAGGCCCAGGCCACAGAGTTTGGGGATGAGTTTCATGGAAATAATGGTGTTGAAGGCTGAGCTGTAGTCGATAAATAGGAGTCTGACGTAGGTGTCCTTGTTATCCAGGTGTTCCAGGGTTGAGTGCAAGGCCAAGGAGATGGCATCTGCTGTGGACCTGTTGCAGTGGTAGGCAAACTGTAGTGGATTTAGGTAGTCTGGGAGAAATGTAGGAATTCTGGCAACCAATTTGCAGACAGCAACTCCCACAAACAGCAATCTATAATAGCCTTATCAGCAAAGATCTCTCTCTCTCTGGTGTTATGATCTTGGTAAGGATCGGTGAACCCGATAATCAAATTTAATAACCAACCCCAAAATTAAGAAATTACCCTGAGGTTTTCACTTATTTTTCATTAAGAGAATCAGAATTGACATAAATTAAACATGAATTAACAGGCAAGTCATGGTCAGTACAAAGTACAAATTGTAAGTGGAATAACAGGTGCAGGAATGAGTATTTTGCTAATTTTCTAGGCTGCCTAATCTGCCTTTATAACCCCAGTTATAGTCCTACACGTCTTCCAAGCCAGTTTCCTGTCCCTTTCCTTCAAGGACTTTAGCCGATTCTTTGCAGGCAGCAGATTCCTCATAAACAAGGTGTGCCGCCCATGCAATCTTCCCTGTCTAGTGCACTTTCGGAGCCTAAATCTTTTCAATGCAAGATTTAACCCTTCTGGACCAGCTCTCATCCTGGTGAGGGAGGGGAGGGGGAGTCGGAAGATTTAGGCCTGTAACGTCTGAGGAATTTTACTTTAACTAATGCTTTCCCCATTTACAAATCAGTATTGTTACACTCCGTCTAGGCACTCTTGTATTGCAACTAAACGCAACAGATGCAGACGAAGGGAGAAATGCTCTTATTCACTACAGGGTCACAACACAGGGCATTGAGGCATTTTCTGCAACAGTGGATGGCAAAATCAAAGTCATGGACTATCATCTGGACAGGGAGGTGAGTAACAAACATTTCTCCTGGGTGGGTTACCATTGTCCATCAGAGTCAAAGAGATTAAGACATTGCCGTCAAACTCCTGGTGCCATGTTACCTGAATTGCAAAGGACACCCATGTTTGGTTTGATTTGATTCATTATTGTCACATGTATTAACATTCAGTGAAAAGTATTGTTTCTTGCACACTATACAGACAAAGCATACCGTTCATAGAGAAGGAAAGGAGGGAGTGCAGAATGTAGTGTTACAGTCATAGCTAGGGTGTAGAGAAAGATCAACTTAATGCAGAGTCGGTCCATTCAAAAGTCTGACAGCAGCAGGGAAGAAGCTGTTCTTGAGTCGGTTGGTAGGTGACCTCAGACTTTGTATCTTTTTCCCGACAGAAGAAGGTGAAAGAGAGAATGTCCGGGCTGCGTGGGGTCCTCAATTATGCTGGCTATTTTTCCAAGGCAGCGGGAAGTGTAGGCAGAGTCAATGGATGGGAGGCTGGTTTGCGTGATGGATTGGGCTTCATTCACGACCCTTTGTAGTTCCTTTCAGTCTTGGGCAGAGCAGGAGCCATACCAAGCTGTGATACAACCAGAAAGAATGCTTTCTATGGTGCATCTGTAAAAGTTGGTGAGAGTCATAGCTGACACGCCAAATCTCCTTAGTCTTCTGAGAAAGTAGAGGTGGTGAGAGGCTGTTTCCCCTCGTGGGGGAATCTTGCACTAGGCAGGCACAGTGTAAAAGTACAGGTGGGGGATGGAGAGTAATTTCTTCTGTCAGAGGAATTCGCTCCCCCAGCGAGCAGGGGAGACTGGGTGGATGAATATAGTCAAGGCTGCGTTAGGCAGATTTGGATGGACGAGGGCATCAAGGGTTACGGGGGCAAACAGGAAAATGGAATCTACAATCAGATCAGCCATAATTCTTTTTGAAAGGGCGGATCCAGTTTGATGGGCCAAATGGCCCGCTACTCCTCCCATTTCTTATGATCCTATGACCCAGATTGAAATGAGTGCCGCAGCGTCAAGTACCTTGTATTTGTCAGGTACCGCTATCCAGCCTATGAAATGAAACCACCTCTTTTATCATATTCTTTGCCCCTATTTAGAAAATCGAGGATTCCATCTGCTTTATTAACTGCTTTCTTAACATGTCCCACCTATCAAATCCTGTAATTTCATAATGTAAACGTGGTTTGAAATTGTTAGCAAGGATGGCACGGTGGCACAGCGGTTAGAACTGCTGCCTCACAGCACCAGGGACCCGGGTTCAATTCTCAGCCTCGGTGACTGTCTGTGTGGAGTCTGCACGTTCTCCCCGTATCTGCATGGGTTTCCTCTGGGTGGTCCGGTTTCCTCCCACACTTCAAAGATGTTCAGGTTAGTAGGATTGGCCAAGCTAAATTGCTCCTTTAGTGTCCAGAGATGTGTAGGTTAGATGAATTGGCCATGTGTGGGGTTACAGGGATAGAACTGGGGAGAAGACCTGGGTAAGATGCTCTGTCAGGCCCACTATACACTTCTAATTTGAAGCTGGTAATTTTCCATTGAGTTGTAACTGGACAAGGCCCAATGTAAAGTCACATTTGCCAGAAGCACGGTGGCACAGTGGTTAGCACTGCTGCCTCACAGCCCCAGGGACCCGGGTTCGATTCCCGGCTCGGGTCACTGTTTAACAGAGTCTGCACGTTCTCTCCATGTTGGGACTGCAATTGTTTATGATTTACAGAGATGAGTTGGAGTTGGGGACCAACTGTGTCAAAGTTCGCAGATGACACTAAGATGGGTGGCAGAGCAAAGTGTGCAGAGGATGCTGAAAGTCTGCAAAGGGATATAGATAATCTAAGTGAGTGGGCGACGGTCTGGCAGATGGAGTACAATGTTGGTAAATGTGAGGTCATCAAATTTGGTCAGAATAACAGCTAAATGGGCTATTATTTAAATGGTAAAAAATTGCAGCATGCTGCTGTGCAGAGGGACCTGGGTGTCCTTGTGCATGAATCACAAAAAATCGGTTTGCAGGTGCAGCAGGTAATTAAGAAGGCAAATGGAAGTTCGTTCTTCATTGTTAGAGGGATGAAGTTTAGAAACAGGGAGGTGATGTTGCAGCTGTATAAGGTGCTGGTGAGGCCACACCTGGAGTGCTGTGTACAGTTTTGGTCTCCTTACTTGAGAAAGGATATACTGGCACTGGAGGGGGTACAGAGGAGATTCACTAGGTTGATTCCGGAGTTGAGAATGTTGGCTTATGAGGAGAGACTGAGTAGACTGGGATTATATTCATTGGAATTCAGAAGAATGAGGAGAGATCTTATAGAAACATATAAGATTATGAAGGGAATAGATAAGATAGAAGCAGGGAAGTTGTTTCCACTGGCGGGTGAAACTAGAACTAGGGGACATGGCCTCAAAATAAGGGAGAGCAGATTTAGGACTGAGTTGAGGAGGAACTTCTTCACCCAAAGGGTTGTGAATCTGTGGAATTCCCTGCCCAGTGAAGCAGTTGAGGCTACCTCATTGAATGTTTTTAAGACAAGGATAGATAAATTTTTGAACAGTAAAGGAATTAAGGGTTATGGTGAGCGGGTGGGTAAGTGGAGCTGAGTCCACAAAAAGAGCAGCCATGATCTTATTGAATGGCAGAGCAGGCTCGAGGGGCCAGATGGCCTACTCCTGCTCCTAGTTCTTATGTTCTTATGTCTGTGTGGGTTTCCTCCGGGTGCTCGGGTTTCCTCCTACACTCCAAAAATGTGTGGGTCAGGTTAATTGGCCGCGCTAAATTACCCCTTAGTGTCAGGGGGACTAGCGGGGTAAATACGTGGGGTTACGGAGAGGGGCCCTGGGTGGGATTGTGTCGGTGCAGCCTCGATGGGCCAAATAGCAGCCTCCTGAACTGTAGGAATTCTATGGTTCTATTAAAGATTTTTAATACTCTTTTTTTTTCATCAAGACCCAGGGCTCCTACACTTTCACTGTTGAAGCTCGTGATCGGGGCGGAAGCGCTGAAGGGTTAAAAACAACAGCAAAAGCACAGATCAAGATTTTGGACGTTAATGACAACATCCCCAGTGTTGACCAATTTGAGGTAAGAGTTAATCTTTTTGATCATTTTGACCAACCCGTGAATTTTTTGCTACGAAGGAAAATGAGTGGTTCAAATCGAATCTTACAGCTCAGAAACAGGCCATTCGGCCCAAATGTTCCGTACTGTTGTTTATGTTCCACACAAGCCTCCTGCAGCACCTTGTCGGACAGTCATAGAGTTTTGCCGCATGGAAAGAGGCCTTTCAGTCCATCGTGTCCATGCCGACCATCAAACCCCAATCTATTCTAATCCCATTTTCCATCATTAGTCTTGTCTGCCATGGGGTTTCAAATGCTCATCTAAATGCTTCTTAAATGTTGTGAGGGTTCCCGCCCCTACCACCCTTTCAGGCTGTGAGTTCCAGATTCCCACCACCCTCTGGGTGAAAAGGCTTCTTCCCCAAATCTCCTTTAAATCTCCTGCCCCTTTGCTTAAATCTGTGCCCCCTGCCTATCGACATCTCTACCAAGGGGAAAAGTTTCTTCCTATCTACCTCATTAATGCCCCTTATAATTCCGTACACATCAATCTGGTTCCCCCTCGGCTTTCTCTGCTCGAAGGAAAACAACCCCAGCCTAACCAGCCTCTCTTCTTAGCTGAAACGCTCCATCCCAAGCAGCACCCTGGTGAATCTCCTCTGCACCCTCTCTAGTGCAATCACATCCTTCCGATAGTGTGGCGACCAGAACTGCACACACTACTTGTCGCCTAACGAGCATTTTATACAGTTCCATCGGCTTCCACCATCTGCCGTGGCGGGATTCGAACCAGGGTCCCCAGAGCATGAGCTGAATTTCTGGATTAATAGTCTAGCAATAAACCACACGGCCATCACCTCCCCATATCGGTGTCCCATATGCCTTCATCTCACCCCATCAATGTACCCTTCTACTCTTTTCTTGTATTTAACTAGTTTCCCTCTAAATGTATATACACTATTTACCTCAACTGCTCTCTGGGATAGCGAGCTCGGCATCCCCACCGCTCCTGGTAAAGGGGCTTTGCTTTCAGATGTATAAGTGACTCCCTTCTATTGAAACCTCCTTGCCCCACTCTCACCCGCAAGTGGAAACATCTTCTCTGTGCCCTGGGTCACTTTATTACTTAAAAAGCCCGATATAAACATGAACATATGAGTTAGAAGTAGGCCATTCGGCCCCTCGATCCTGCTCCACCACGTGATAAGCTCATTGGCTGTTCTGATTGTGACCTCATCTTCATTTTTCTTTTATCCTTTCATGGGATGTGGGCGTCGCTGGTAAGACCAACATTAGTTGCCGTTTGGCACAGCGGTTAACACTGCTGCCTCACAGGGCCAGGAACCCGGGTTCGATTCCCGGCTTGGGGGACACTCTCTGTGCGGAGTCTGCACGTTCTCCCCGTGTCTGCGTGGGTTTCCTCCGGGTGCTCCGGTTTCCTCCCACAGTCCCACACCAGAAAGATGTGCTGGTTAGATACATCGGTCATGCTAAATTCTCCCTCAGTGTACCCAAACAGGCGCAGGAGTGTGGCGACTAGGGGATTTTCACAGTAACTTCATTGCAGTGTTAATGTAAGCCTACTTGTGACACTAATAAATAAACTTCACTTGACCATGAATTGAGTGGCCAAACACCTACTTCTGCACTGTAAGCGTTCTATAAACCCGCACATTTTTGGACTGTGGGAGGAAACCGGAGCACCCGGAGGAAACCCATGCAGACACGGGGAGAACGTGCAAACTCCACACAGACAGTGACCTGAGGTCGGAATTGAACCCGGGACTCTGGCGCTGTGAGGCAGCAGTGCTTACCATTGTGCCACGGTGAACGCAGAGTTAATCCTCCATGATCTACATTCAACCACTGATGTGTTTCCTAATCTCTGGAAAGATTTAACGAAAAGATTTGCGTTCCTGTAGCACCTTTCGCCACCTGAGGACAACGCAGACTGCTTCGCAGCCAGATAAATGTTTCTCAAGTGGAGTCACAGTCACAACACAGTAAACACACCCGCCAAATGTCGGCACAGTGGTTAGCATTGCTGCCTCACAGCGCCAGGGACCGGGTTCAATTCCCAGCTTGGGTCACTGTCTGTGCAGAGTCTGCACATTCTCCCCATATCTGCATGGGTTTCCTCCGGGTGCTCCGGTTTCTTTCCATAGTCCAAGGATGTGTGGGTTAGATGCATTGGCCGTGCTAAATTGCCCCTTTGTGTCCCGGGATGTGTAGATTAGAGAGATTAGCGTGGTAAATATGTGGGGTGACAGGGATAGGGCTGGTTGGGATTGTTGTTGGTGCAGACTCGATGGGCCGAATGGCCTCCTTCTGCACTGCGGGGATTCTATGATTTCTATGAAATGTCACACAGCAAGATCCCACAAACAGCAATGTGATAATGACCAGAAGTCTAAAAACAGATTTACAGACAGTGAAACAAACCATTGTGTTCTCATAGAGTCATAGAGGTTTACAGCATGCAAACTGGCCCTTTGGCCCAACTTGTCCATGCCTCCATTTTTTTCAACCACCAAGCTATTTCCAATTGCCAGCATTTGGTCCATATCCCTCTCTACCCATCGTACCCATGTAACTGTCTAAGTGCTTTTTAAAAGACAAAATTGTACCCGCCTCTACTACTACCTCTGGCAGCTTGTTCCAGACTCTCACCACACTCTGTGTGAAAAAATTGCCCCTCTGGACCCTTTTGTATCTCTCCCCTCTCACCTTAAACCTATGCCCTCTAGTCTTAGACTCCCCTACCTTTGGGAAAAGATGTTGACTATCTGGCTAATCTAAGCCCCTCATTATTTTATAGACCTCTAAGATCACCCCTAAGCCTCCTACGCTCCAGAGAAAAAAGTCCCAGTCTATCCAGTCTCTCCTTATAACTCCAACCATCAAGTCCCAGTAGCATCCTAGTAAATCTTTTCTGCACTCTTTCTAATTTAAAAATAGGGTTTTCTATAATAGGGTGACCAGAACTGTACACAGTATTCCAAGTGTGGCCTTCCCAATGTCTTATACAACTTCAGCAAGATGTCCCAACTCCTGTATTCAATGTTCTGACCAATGAAACCAACCATGTCGAATGTCTTCTTCAACACCCTGTCCACCTGTGATTCCACTTTCAAGGGGCTATGAACCTTGACATCTTTGTTCTATAACTCTCCCCAACACCCTACCATTAACTGAGTAAGTCCTGCCCTGGTTCAATCTACCAAAATGCATCTCCTCACATTTATCTAAATTAAACTCCATCTGCCATTTGTCAGCCCACTGGCCCAATTGATCAAGATCCCATTGCAATCCTAGATAACCTTCTTCATTGTCCACTGCGCCACCAATATTGGTGTCATCTGTAAACTTACTAACCATGCCTACTAAATTCTCATCCAAATCATTAATATAAATGACAATCGTGGACCCAGCACTGATCCCTGAGGCACTCCGCTGGTCACAGGCCTCCAGTTTGAAAAACAACCCTCTACAACCACCCTCTGTCTTCTGTCATCAAGCCAATTTTGTATCCAATTGGCTACCTCGCCCTGCATCCCGTGAGATTTAACCTCATGCGACAACCTACCATGCGGTACCTTGTCAAAGGCCTTGCTAAAGTCCAGGTGGACAACATCAACTGCACTGCCCTCATCTACCTTCTTGGTTACCTGTGCTCTCCTTTTCAGTACACAGCAGATGTGAAAGAAAACACAAAGGAAGTTGAAGTCTTGCGCATCAAGGTGTCAGATAAAGACCTGGAGTTTACTGATAACTGGTTGGCACACCTTATTATTATCGAGGGCAATGAAGGCGAGCATTACAGGTTTGAGGTGGATAACCGAACCAATGAAGGAATTTTGATTGTTCAGAAGGTAAAGTTGTAAACTAAGTGAAATCTTCAATGCAAATCCTCAGAATCACGTGGCAGAGCTCAAACCCGGGGCGGTCGGGCAAACTGGGGCAGACGGAATTGCAGGCGGGCAAATGGTTCACTTTGGAATCAATAAAGATTAGACTGAGGGTGGGATTTCCCCCTCGTGGCGTGTCTGCACGGAGCTCGCTCACTGTTGGTCGCCAGCAAGATCTTCCAGTCCCGCCGCTGTCAACGGGGTCTCCCGCTGTTCCCATCTCAGTCCGTCGGGATACTCACGGGGTGTTGTGGGGGGAGGCATTTGTTCACCATTGGCAGGATGGGAGGATCGCACAAGCGGAAATCCCACCCGGAGCGTTTACTCAATGGTGAGAAGCCAGAGATGGCAGAGAAGCTGAGAACATTGGGCCAGTCTCTCCAACCTCGTCCGCGGCTGGGATTCTCCAGTCCCGCTGCAGGGAATGGTGATTTGACTGAGTGCCAATTTCTCTGTTCTTGCTGGCAGGTGTCGCGGGGTGCAGGGGTTAAAAATCATTGGAGACGAGTGGACAAGAACAAAGGGAATGTTGACTTTCATGATGATGCAATACAAAAGGGTAGAAGCTATGTTACAATTATATAAAGCCCTGGCTAAAGCCTATCGGTTCTGAGCATGCCTGGTCTCGATGGGGGAGAAACAAAGTTTCAGTAGAATAACAACAGTGCTAAAAATTAAACTGAGGACAGATTGTCTACACCAGCCTTGTGCTGTCTTGAATATACAGGATTAAGAGTTGATCAAAGTGCACTGTTTAAGGTGGTTGAAGGATTTGATAGGATTGATAAAGAGACACTATTTTTTGTAACTTTCTTCCATGCTCACAGTTGACAGAGCGAGCCTGAATCTATCTCCTTGCTTTGCTCCAAAAACCAAAATCCAATTGAATCCCAATTCATGGTCCCCACAAGAGAGGCAAACAAGATCCAAGCTGACAGGATGAGACATTGCACCTCATCATGGGACTCGATCTTAGCCAAAAGTCCGAGATGGCTTTAAAAAATTGTATCAGGTGATGCCTCGGTTAAACCTCATTGGCTTCGCTAATCACTGACTCTACCCTAGCATGTGTCCTGCTGCAGGGTCCAGAATAAGAGAATGTAACCTTAAAATTAGAACTAGACTGTCCAGCGGTGACATCAGGAATTACTTCTTCAAACGAAGGGCAGTAACGTCTCCCTGTCAAAGAGAAACAGTTGAGTCAATGGAAACTGTAAAAACTTAGATTGATAGATTTTTGTTACGAAGGGTGTTAAGGGTCATAGAACTTTCTCTGTTGATTCTTCTGTCTCAAGCTTCTTTCTTCTTTGTTACCTTTGCTATCTAGATGGCACTTGCCCTAAGACATAGAGGAAGCTATGAGAGCCAGCGAGAGAGAGTTGAGAGCTGAGAGCTGTTAGTTCTGGCAGGTGGCAGTTCTTCCTCTTTGTCCCATTGCCCCCCTCTTTTATACCGGTGATGACATATCAATATTTCCCACAATAGGATTGTCCAAACCATCAAATTTAAATTTAATAGGTTTTTGGTATCTAAGTGCCTGATTCAAATTGATTGGCTAAATTCAAAAGCCTTGGTAAAAACTGCTGCTCCGCCTTTCGATAGCAATGTTTCAGTTTGAGATCTCTGTGTACTTGCATTTTAAATCTCTAAGCACAGAAAAAGCACCACCTTTTAATGGAACCATGCAATGCTTTCCCCCCCCCTAGCATTTTACAAACACCAACTTCTAACTTCCTACCTCCCAATCTACAATTACTGTACCAAACTTGGCAACAGTGGGTAGGTGGAGTTAAGATGCAGATTAGCCATGATGTAACAGAATGCGGAACAGACTGAATGGCCCTCTTCCTCTTCCTCTGTTTATAACTAAAAAAGGATCAATTAATACGTTGTTGACAGGGTAGATGCTGAGAGGTTGTTCCCCCTTGTGGAAGAGTCCAAATCCAGAGGGAATAATCTCCGAGTAAGGGAATGAAATCAGTTAACATAGAACATAGAACATAGAAAGTCACAGCACAAACAGGCCCTTCGGCCCACAAGTTGCGCCGATCACATCCCCACCTCTAGGCCTATCTATAGCCCTCAATCCCATTAAATCCCATGTACTCATCCAGAAGTCTCTTAAAAGACCCCAACGAGTTTGCCTCCACCACCACCGACGTCAGCCGATTCCACTCACCCACCACCCTCTGAGTGAAAAACTTACCCCTGACATCCCCCCTGTACCTACCCCCCAGCACCTTAAACCTGTGTCCTCTCGTAGCAACCATTTCAGCCCTTGGAAATAGCCTCTGAGAGTCCACCCTATCCAGACCCCTCAACATCTTGTAAACCTCTATCAGGTCACCTCTCATCCTTCGTCTCTCCAGGGAGAAGAGACCAAGCTCCCTCAACCTATCCTCATAAGGCATGCCCCCCAATCCAGGCAACATCCTTGTAAATCTCCTCTGCACCCTTTCAATGGCTTCAACATCTTTCCTGTAATGAGGTGACCAGAACTGCACGCAGTACTCCAAGTGGGGTCTAACCAGGGTCCTATAAAGCTGCAGCATTATCTCCCGACTCCTAAACTCAATCCCTCGATTAATGAAGGCTAGTACGCCATACGCCTTCTTGACCGCATCCTCCACCTGCGAGGCCGATTTAAGAGTCCTATGGACCCGGACCCCAAGGTCCTTCTGATCCTCTACACTGCTAAGAATGGTACCCTTCATTTTATACTGCTGCTCCATCCCATTGGATCTGCCAAAATGGATCACCACACACTTATCCGGGTTGAAGTCCATCTGCCACTTCTCCGCCCAGTCTTGCATTCTATCTATGTCTCGCTGCAACTTCTGACATCCCTCCAAACTATCCACAACACCACCTACCTTGGTGTCGTCAGCAAACTTACCAACCCATCCCTCCACTTCCTCATCCAGGTCATTTATGAAAATGACAAACAGCAAGGGTCCCAGAACAGATCCCTGGGGCACTCCACTGGTCACTGACCTCCATGCAGAGAAAGACCCCTCCACAGCCACTCTCTGCCTTCTGCAGGCAAGCCAGTTCTGGATCCACAAGGCAACAGCCCCTTGGATCCCATGCCCTCTCACTTTCTCAAGAAGTCTTGCATGGGGGACCTTATCGAACGCTTTGCTGAAGTCCATATAGACCACATCCACCGCTCTTCCTTCGTCAATGTGCTTGGTCACATTTTCAAAGAACTCAACCAGGCTCGTAAGGCACGACCTGCCCCTGACAAAGCCGTGCTGACTACTTTTGATCATACTCTGCACCCTTTTACTCTGTTAAAACAGAAATGAAGAGGAATTTTTTTTTTTTTAATTATTCATTCATGGGACATGGGCGTCACTGGCTGGCCAGCATTTATTGCCCATCCCTAGTTGCCTGAGGGCAGTTGAGTGACAACCACATTGCTGTGGCTTTGGAGTCACACGTAGGACAGACTGGGTAAGGACGGCAGATTTCCTTCCCTCAAGGACATTAGGAACCAGATGGGTTTTTCTGACAATCGACAATGGTTTCATGGTCACCATTAGACATTTAATTCTAGATTTTTCTTGATTTCGAATATCACCAACTGCAGTGGCAGGATATGAACCCAGGTCCCCAGAGTATTACCCTGCGTCTCTGGATTGCTAGTCCAATGACAATAGCGCTACACCACCGCCTCATTGAGTCATAGAGCATAGGGCAATACAGCACAGAAACAGGCCCTTCGGCCCAACCGGTCCATGCCGACCATGGTGCCCTCCGAGCTAGTCCCAATTGCCTGTGTTTGATCCATATCCCTCTAACCTTTAACACCGAGGCATGATGTAGAGATGCCGGCATTGGACTGGGGTGGGCACAGTAAGAAGTCTCACAACACCAGGTTAAAGTCCAACAGGTTTATTTGGAATCACAAGCTTTCAGGGCACTGCCCTCACTCACCTGATGAAGGAGCAGCACTCCAAAAGCTTGTGGTTCCAAATAAACCTGTTGGACTTTAACCTGGTGTCGTGAGACTTCTAGTTGTGCCCACCCTAGTTTAACGCCGGTATCTCCACATCATTAACACTGAGGGTAATGTGTCTGTAATTCTTTACCACAGAGGACTGTAGAGGCTGAGTCATTAAGTATGTTCAAGACTGAGGCAGACAGAGTTTTAGTCAGTAAAGGAATCGAGGGTTAAGGGGAATAAGGTGGGAAAATGGAGTTGAGGATTATCACATCAGATCAGTCATGATCTCATTGAATGGCAAAGCAGACTCGATGGGCCGAATGGCCTGCCTCTGTTCCTACATCTTATGGTCATATTCATTCTTCACCCTTAGTCTGATTTCGATTTTCTCTTGGATTTGCTCTTGCTACCTTGCCTTCTTTTCAACCCCTGGCGCAGGAACTTAACTATGAAGAAAACGACCTGGTGAATTTGGTTGTACGGGTTTCCAACAAGGCCCCCTTTCACCACTCTGTACCTCACAACAACATTGTGAGGTCGATTAAAATAACGCTCCACGTGGTGGACGTGGTGGAAGGCTTTGAATTCCAGCCCTCAAAGTGGCGGGTGTCCATTCGCGAAAGCACAACCAGCAAGACGATACGTCAGGTGCTCGGAAGGTATCCCGCGGTTAGTGCGGACACTGGGAAAGCAAACACGATGACCAAGTAAGATTATGATTCAGCTGCTCTTTTTAAATGTTGTTTTCTTTAAAAAAACAATGCAGCCAGCCAAACACTTACCCACATTTTCCAACACACACAACAGGTATGCAAAGGATTCCGATGAAGCTAATTGGCTAGTTGTAAATCCCGAAAATGGGGAGATTACCTTTGTCGGTGTACCTGATCGAGAGTCAAAGTATGTGATTAATGGGACGTACACTGCAACGATATTGGCTATTAATAATGAACGTAAGTAGATGAATATTAATTTGATCTCTTAATTTGTTCGAATAAACGCAAATAGCATATTACCTTCAGATCGTAAGTTTAAGTTTATTTTTTTTATTTGTGTCACAAGCAGCCTTACATTAACACTGCAATGAAGTTACTGTGAAAACCCCCGAGTCGCAACACTCTGGCGCCTGTTCGCACTGAGGGAGAATTTAGCACGGCCAATCCACCTCACCAGCACGTCTTTCGAATTGTGGGAGGAAACTGGAGCACCAAAGGTGTGCGGGTTAGGTGGATTGGCCATGTTAAATAGACCCTAGTGTCATAGGATTAGCAGGGTAAATATGTGGGGTTACAGGGATAGAGCCTGGGTGGGACTGTGGTCGGTGCAGACTCGATGGCTGAATAGCCTCCTTCTGCACTGTCGGGATTCTATGATTCACCAAGAGGAAATCCACGTAGACATGGGGAGAACATGCAAACTCTGCGCAGACAGTGACCCAAGCCGGGAATCGAACCTGGGTCCCTGACACTGTGAGGCAGCACTGCTCGACACTGTGAGGCAGCACTGCTCACCACTGTGCCACCGTGCCAGTATTGATGGTCATGCTAGACTTTTGCTGATGCGATGTGGGTGTCACTAGCAAGGCCAACATTTGTTGCCCATCGCTAATTGCCCGTGAAATGAATGTTTGCCAGGGGCATTTTAGAGGGTCAGTTAAGAGGTAACCAGCTTGCTGTGGATCTGGGGGAGGAAATGGCCTGGTGGTAAAATCGCTGGACTATTCATCCAGAAACTCAGCTAATGTTCTGGGGACCCGAGTTCGAATCCCGCAGATGGTGGCATTTGAATTCAATAAAGAAAATATCTGGAATTAAGAATTATTGACCATTGTCAATTGTCAGAAAAACCCATCTGGTTCACTAATGTCCTTCAGGGAAGGAAATCTGTTATCCTTACCTGGTCTGGCCAAATGCGACTCCAGTTCCAGAGCAGCGTGCTTGACTCTCAACTCCCCCTGAAATGGCCAAGTGAGACACCACCACCTTCTCAAGGGCAACAAGGGATGGGCAATAAATGCTGCCAGCCAGCAACGCCCTTGTCCCACGAATGAATGGAAATACATGTAGGCCAAACTGGGTAAGGGTGGCAGATTCCATTCCTTTTAGGGGCATTAGTGACACATGGGTTATTACGACACTCGATGATATTTGTTTCCTGGCCAGTGAGACAAGCAGACTCTTATAAATTTGCATTTAACTTCCACCAGCTGCTGTGGTGGAATTTGAACCTGTGTCCCCCAGAACATTAACCTGAGCGTCTGGATTACCAGCCCAGTGACATTCCCACCATCAGCCCCGTACCTAGAATCACAGAATCCTACAGTACAGAAGAGGCCCTTCGGCCCATCGAGTCTGCACCGACGCATGAAACGCCCTGACCTGCCCACCTAATCCCACTTGCCAGCACTTGGCCCATAGCCCTTGAATGTTATGGCGTGCCAAGTACTCATCCAGGTACTTTTTAAAGGATGTGAGGCATCCCACCTCCACCACCCTCCCAGGCAGCGCATTCCAGACCCTCACCACCCTCTGGGTAAAAAGGTTTTCCCTCAAATCCCCTCTAAACCTCCCACCCCTCACTTTTAACTTGTGTCCACTTGTAACTGACCCTTCAACTAAGGGGAACAGCTGCTCCCTATCTACCCTGTCCATGTCCCTCATTTCTACAATATTGTTGCATATTTTAGTGGTGCAAACATAGAAACATAAAAGATAGGAGCAGGAGGAGGCCATTTGGCCCTTCGAGCCTGCTCCGCCTCCATCACCATCATGGCTGATCGTCCAACTCAATAGCCTAATCCTGCTTTCTCTCCATAACCTTTGATCCCGATGGATTAAAATGAGATTGCCACCTTTCCTGAAGAGCCGGAGAAGTTTATTCAGTCTGAATGTCAACATTCTTTACTCTCGTGGTCATTCACAGGAAGTGGGTATCATTGGCAAGGTCAACAGTTGTTACTCTTGGGATGGTGGTGGTGTACAGCCTTCTGGAATCGCTGCAGTCTGTATGGTGTGGGTACACCTACGGGATTTTAATGCAACACTGATGAAAGAATGGAGATGCGTTTGCAAGTCAGGATGGTGTGTGATTCAGCGGAGAACTTGAACCAGGAAAATCCCTGTTCCTGCTCCAATTGTTTGCCTGTGAACAGGGAGTTAAGACGGGACTTTAGGGCGGCACGGTTGCACAGTGGTTAGCACTGCTGCCTCACATCAGGGACCCGGGTTCAATTCCCGGCTTGGGTCACTGTCTGTGTGGAGTTTGCACATTCTCCCCGTGTCTGCGTGGGTTTCCTCCGGGTGCTCCGGTTTCCTCCCACATTCCAAAGATCTGCGGGTTCGGTTGATTGGCCATGCTAAATTGACCCTCAGTGTCAGGGGGTCTAGCAAGGTAAATAAGTGGGGCTATGGGGAGGCACTGGGTGGGATTGTGGCCAGTGCAGACTCGATGGGCTGAATGGCCTCCTTCTACACTGCAGGATTTTTATGACTTCTATGAAAGATGTGCCAGTTAGGGTGCATTGACCATGCTAAATTCTCCCTCAGTGTACCCCAACAGGCGCCAGAGTGTGACAACTAGGGGAATTTCACTGTAACTTCATTGCAGTGTTAATGTAAGCCTACTTGTGACACTAATAAATAAACTTTAAACTTATATTTAAAGTACAGACTTGGTGGGCCGAAGGGCCTCTTCTGCACTGTATGATTCTGTGGTATCCAGCTGTAATGCCGAGTGCGCTTGAACCATCCGCCAACATGTCACAGCTGTCCAATGACTCACGGCCACTTGGACTAATTGGAAGTCCAGTGATCAGGAAGCCTTTCCCGATGGGAATCTCCTCAGGACTTTCGCCATTGCACTGGCGCCAAGAACAAAGAAAAGTACAGCACAGGAACAGGCCCTCCGGCCCTCCAAGCCTGCACCGATCATGATGCCTAAAACCGTACGCATTTACGAGTCCGTATCCTTCCATTCCCATCCTATTCATGTATTGGTCTAGTTGCCCCTTAAATGCCGTGATCGTACCTGCTCCCACCACCTCCCGGGCAGCGCGTTCCAGACATTCACCACCCTCTGTGTAAAAAGATAAAAGCTTGCATCTCCTCTAAGCTTTTCCCCCCACGCACATTTCAGCAGCAGCACCATTTATGCTGTGAATGCGAGGGCGGGTAAGGGGGTGGGGGTTGCGATTTATGCCACGATCAGGGAGGCAGAACTGGAGAAGCCACTTGGGAATTCCCCAGTTGGTGGTAGTTTAGCATCTTCACGTGGGGGTTGTCATGTCTGGTTAGACTGAATCTGGATCAGTCTGTACACTGCACCTCAGGAAAGATATTGGAATGGCGGGGTGGGGGAGGCGGCGGGGGGGGGGGGCAGGGGGTGGGGGGGGACTCCACAATTATGAGGCAAGTTGACATGGACGAGGCTTTTAAATCTTTGAATATCAAGGAACAAGTCCAGTCTAATTGAGCTGTTTGAGCTGATTAAAATATTTTGAATGGATCTACCTCGCATTAAGTTGATCTTTCTCTACACCCTAGCTGTGACTGTAACGCTACATTCTGCACTCTCTCCTTCTCTATGAACGGTATGCTTTGTCTGTATAGTGCGGAAGAAACAATACTTTTCACTGTATACTAATATATGTGACAATAATAAATCAAATCAAATCCTTTTCCTTCTCCCCTCTGTACTCTATGTACGGTATGCTTTTTCTGTATAGCATGCAAGAAGCAATACTTTTCACTGTATCCCAATACACGTGACAATAATAAATCAAATCCTTTCCCTTCTCCCCTCTGTACTCCATGAACGGTATGCTTTGTCTGTATAACGTGCAAGAAACAATACTTTTCACTGTGTACTAATACACGTGACAATAATAAATCAAATCAAATATTCGATAGGATTGTTGAAGAGAGGTTTTTTTCTCTGGTGGGGGATGAGCGGGGGGGGAGAGCCCAGAACAAGGGCGCATGACCTAAATTTAGAGCTAGCCCACATAGGAGCGATATCAGGAAACTCTTCACACAACGGGGAGTGTCTGTCTCCGCACTGAGGTGGGGGCGTCATTTGAAGATAGGTTTCTGTGAGGCAAGAGTATTGTGGGAAATGGAGAGTGAGCGGAGTTAAGAAACAGTTTCACCATGACCTCATTGAATGTTGGAACAGGCCCAAGGGACTGGTAGGCCTGCTCCTGTTTGTGTTGTTAATTTGATAGTCATTCGACATTGAAAGCGGGCAGTTTGCATTCCACAGTCACACAGGAATTTGCTATATGCAAATAATTCCTTTAGTGGACTTCAGAAAGATTATCTGCCATCCAATTCTGTTCAGTTCAGGGTCACTGCACCGCTTTTCGAGCTTCGTTTATGCTCTGATTAGCTTTTTGAAATGTTTTCACATCTTCTGAAATGCGGCCCATTCCTCACAAAAATTTTAATCTTTCTATTGAAGTAAATGTGTATGACAAGACCCACATAACAATAAGTCTACTGTCGACCACGAAACCATTGTCGATTGTCGTAAAAACCTATCTCGTTCACTAATGTACTTTAGGGAAGGAAATCTGCCGCCTTTACCTGGTCTCCAGACCCATAGAATCTGCAGTGCAGAAAGAGGCCATTCGGCCCATCGAGCTTGCACCGACAACATAGAACATAGAGAACATAGAACAGTACAGCACAGAACAGGCCCTTCGGCCCACGATGTTGTGCCGAGCTTTATCTGAAACCAAGATCAAGCTATCCCACTCCCTATCATCCTGGTGTGCTCCATGTGTCTATCCAATAACCGCTTAAATGTTTCTAAAGTGTCTGACTCCACTATCACTGCAGGCAGCCCATTCCACACCCCAACGACTCTCTGCGTATAGAACCTACCTCTGATATCCGTCCTGTATCTCCCACCACGAACCCTATAGTTATGCCCCCTTGTAATAGCTCCATCCACCCGAGGACCTATCCCCGTAATCCCACATATTCCTCTATCCCCACATAACCCACCCTAATCCCCTGACACGACACTAAGGGAGAATTTAGCATGGCCAATCAACCTAACCTGTACATCTTTGGCGTGTGGGAGGAAACCGGAGCACCCGGAGGCAACCCACATGCAGACACGGGGGAGAATGTGCAGACTCCGCACAGACAGTGACCCAAGCCGGGAATCGACCCCGGGTCCCTGGCGCTGTGAGGCAGCAGTGCTAACCACTGTGCCGCCGTGCCGCCCACAGTAATGTGGTTGACTCAGTCACGCCCTCTGAAATGCACTCAGTTCAAAGGCAATTGGGGATAAGCAATAAATGCTGCCCACATCACATGAATGAATAAAACAAAACTTACATTTATATAGCACCTTTGATATAGGTGCTTCCCAGAAGGAAAAGCAAACAGCAAAATGGGGAAAAGAGGGTCCGGACTGGCCTTGTATACTTCAAAATGGGACACCAGTAAAACGGGGAAATGGGAATACTGGTCCAAACTGTTTTTTTTTTCTTCTGGGTTCAGGAATGACAAAGGAGGAGGTACTTGGACATGTGACTAAAAACCTGGTCAAAGGGGTTGAGGAGCATCTTAAAGGATCGTGACAAGGTGGAGAGGTTTAGGGAGTGAATCCCTGAGCTTAGGGAGTGAATCCCTGAGCTTAGGGACTGAGCAGCTGAAGTCCTGGACACCAGCAATGGGGCAAAGGCAGTGGAGTAATGCGCAAGAGCCCAGAATTACCCCCCATCTTTCTTCAGAGAGTGTAAAAGTATTTGATCGCGTGGTTCAGGATGAGAGGCGTATTGGCGATGATATTTCCCAGGCTTGCTGGAGAATCGCAGAATTACCCCGCCAATCCCTGTCCTACATTGACGTATTCCTGTTTGGGTGCTGAGAGATTGTTTCCACGGGCCGGGGATTCTAAAACATGGGGGCACAGTCCCAGGATAAAAGGACCGACCTTTTGGCGTGTTTGTCCATAGATCTCTGAAGGCGAATGGGCAGGTTAATAGGGTGGTGAAAAATGCATATGGCACACTCACCTTTATCAATCGGGGGATAGATTACAAAAGCAGGGAGGTCATGGTGGAGTTGTATAGAACTTTGATCAGGCCACAGCTGGAGCACTGTGTGCAGTTCTGGTCGCCACATTATAGGAAGGATGTGATTGCACTGGAGGGGGTGCAGAGGAGATTCACCAGGATGTTGCCTGGGATGGAACATTTAAGTTATGAAGAGAGGTTGGATAGGCTTGGGTTGTTTTCGTTGGAGCAGAGAAGACTGAGGGGCGACCTGATCGAGGTGTTCAAGATTATGAGGGACATGGACAGAGTGGATAAGGAGCAGCTGTTCCCCTTAGTTGAAGGATCAGTTATGAAGGGATGCAAGTTAAAAGTGAGGGGTGGGAGGTTCAGGGGGAATTTGAGGAAAAACGTTTTTATCCAGAGGGGGTGAGGGTCTGGAATGCGCTGCCTGGGAGGGTGGTGGAGGTGGGATGCCTCACATCCTTTAAAAAGTACCTGGATGAGTACTTGGCACATCATAACATTCAAGGCCAAGTGCTGGCAAGTGGGATTAGGTGGGCATGATGGGCCGAAGGGCCTCTTCTGCATTCTGTGATTCTGTAATTCTGTTTAGGCATGAGATTAGGAGAAATTACTTCACCTAAAGGGTTGCAAATCTTTGGGGGAGAGAATTCATTGTCGAATATATTTAAGGCTGGGATAGATAGATTTTTAGTCTCTCGGAATTAGCCAAAGGGGGAGTGAGCGGGAAAATGGATCTGAGGAATTAGATCACCCATGATCATATTGAATGGTGGAGCAGGCTTGATGGGCTGAATGGCCTCCTCCTGCTCCTAATTTGCATGTTATTGAGGGTGGACATATTTATTAAAATAGGTCTTCCTCACTTATTTAATGGACAGTTTCTTTATTCAAGGACAGCAGGTGGGGACACAGATACCAGGATGATCTTTCCAACACTCTGATCAGCAAAAGTAATCTGACAGTTTGGGATACAGGGTTTTTTAAGGCACGTTGCCTACTGGCCAATGGGTCTAAGAGCCTCTTAGGAACATAGGAATTAGGAGCAGAAGTAGGAAAATGGGGGTGGCACGGTGGCACAGTGATTAGCACTGCTGCTTCACAGCGCCAGGGACCTGGGTTCAATTCCAGGCTTGGGTCACTGTCTGTGTGGAGTTTGCACATTCTCCTCGTGTCTGCGTGGGTTTCCTCTGGGTGTTCCGGTTTCCTCCCACAGTCTGAAAGACGTGCTGGTTAGGTGCATTGACCCAAACAGGTGCCGGACTGTGGGGAATTTCACAGTAACTTCATTGCAGTGTTAATGTAAGCCTTACTAGCGACTAATAAATAAACTTTAACTTTAAAGTTCAGCCCTTCGAGCCTGCTCCGCCATTCAAGCAGATCAGGGCTGACCTCTCCCTGATCTCAAATCCACCTCACTACCTTTTCCCCATACCCCTTTATCCCTTTTATTTCATTAGAAATATATCCATCTCCTTCTTAAAAACATCCAACGATTCAGACTCCGCTGTGCTATGGGGCAGCGGGTTCCACAAATTCACCACCCTCTGCGAGACGTACGCCGGAACCCCACTGCCTCACTCCCCCCCGCGGAATCGGAGTGGGCAAGGAGCCGACAACAAAGATGTCCCTTGACCTCGGGCAGGCATTTCCGGTCTCGCTCAAGCGAGGCCATAAAATCCTGCCCGTAGTTCTCAGTGTTAAATCTACCACCTCTCAACCTATACCCCTCTCTGTGCTGTAAAGCTCTAGGACTCTTCAGGGTTAGTCTATACATCGTCTTTTTATTTTGGAGGGTGTTTTAATGATCAATATTTAGTGGTTGAACTGCATCTTTTAGTTTATTGTAAATCGGAACATTGTTAACTCCGTTTTCCAGATAACCACGCCTCTACTTCTACCGGGACCATTGTTATTAGACTGGAAGATGCCAATGACCATGTACCAACCTTCGAGAACTTGCACCCGTGTATATGCAGCAATTCCAAATCCTTGAATCTCACTGCCTTTGATCTGGATGGACATCCGTACGGAGCCCCTTTCCATTTTGAAGTAAACTCCAATAACAAGTGGAAATTAGGACGCACGGATGGTAAGACCTGGGATCGCGATCTCGCTCAGCGGTCAAGGACCCTTTGTAAAATTCTTTGGGTACCTACGCGTTATTGCTCAGCGATGGCCTAGTGGTATTATCGCTCGACTATTAATCCAGAAACTCAGCTAATAAGAACATAAGAAATAGGAGCAGGAGTAGGCCATCTGGCCCTTCGAGCCTGCCCCTAATGTCCTGGGAGACCCGGATTCGAATCCCGCCACGGCAGATGGTGGAATTTGAATTTAATAAAATTAAAATATCTGGAATTAAGAATCTACTGATGACCATGAAACCATTGTCGATTGTCGGGAAAAACCCATGGGTTCACTAATGTCCTTTAGGGAAGGAAATTTGTCGTCCTTACCCGGTCTGGCCTACATGTGACTCCAGAGCCACAGCAATGTAGTTGACTCTCAACTGCCCTCCAAAGGCAACTAGGGACGGGCAATAAATGCTGGCCAGCTAGTGACGCCCACAAAAAAAAATCTCTTTCGAATCCTGCTCATACCCTCAATGGGTGACGGTACGGATTTGAACTTTGGGATTATTAGTGTGCACTGAGGGAGAACCCATGTGTCGATAGAATGGGATGAAAGAGCGTGGGAGGAGGTGCTGAGGAACATGGAATCATCGGATGGATCCAGGACAGGAAGAGGCCATTTGGCCTATCATGTCCATACTGGTTGTCTGTAAAGTTACTCAGCTAGTCACAACACCCACCCCCTCCTGAACCCCACACAACACTCCTCCTCCTCCCAACCGCACCCCGCCTACTGAACACACCTCCCCATCTCCATCACTGTCCCCACACCCCCTAGCCCATAATCTAGTCTGACGCTTCAGTGCAATACTGAAGTTTGATTTAACAAAGAATAAGGAAAAAAAGATTCGAATTGCAGGAAATTGTCTCTTTTTGGTGTCAATTTGATTTGGTGCCAGTTCAGTTCCAACCTCAGTTATAACACCATTAGCTTAGGAGCTGAGGGGAGGCAGTGGCCGAGTGGTATTGTTGTCAGACTATTAATCCAGAAACTCAGCTAATGTTCTGGGGACCCGGGTTCGAATCCCACCAGGGCAGATGGTGCATTTTGAATTCAACAAAAAATATCTGGAATTAAAAATCTACTAATGACCATGAAACCCACAGTCCAAAGATGTGCGGGTTAGGTGGATTGGCCATGCTAAATTGCCCCTCAGTGTCAGGGGAACTAGCTAGGGTAAAATGCATAGGGGTTACAGGGATAGGGCCTGGGTGGGATTGTGGTCGGTGCAGACTCGATGGGCCGAATGGCCTCCTTCTGCATTGTAGGGATTCTATGATCCTAAACCATTGCCGATTGTCAGAAAAACCCATCTGGTTCACTAATGTCCTTTAGGGAAGGAAATCTGCCGTCCTTACCCGGTCTGACCTACATGTGACTCCAGAGCCACAGCAATGTGGTTGACTCTCAACTGCCCTCCAAGGGTAACTAGGAATGGGCAATAAATGCTGGCCAGCCAGCGACGCCCATGTCCCACGAATGAATTTTTAAAAAATGACTTCATCAGTTCAGCTCAAGTTCTTTAAGTTTATTTATTTGTGTCACAAGTAGGCTTACATTAACACCGCAATGAAGTTACTGTGAAAACCCTCTAGTCTCCACACTCCGGTGCCTGTTCGGGTACACTGAGGGAGAATTTAGCATGGCCAATGCACCCTAACCAGCACATCTTTCGGACTGTGGGAAGAAACCGGAGCACCCGGAGGAAACCCACGCAGACACGGGGAGAACGTGCAAACTCCACACAGGCTATGACCCAAGCCGGGAATTGAACCCGGGTCCCTGGCGCTGTGAGGCAGCAGTGCTAACCACTGTGCTGCCGCGCTGTCCTACCTCTGTCCCAAATTAATTTTTAAACTCTCCTTGTCTTTAAGCAAGGCTTTCTATCACACCCATTCTCCCAAACTGCTCACTCACCTTGAATTTGGGGATGAAGTTTGATGGTGAATCACAGCAAAAGGGACCATGTTTATTGAGCTGTCGTGTGAGGAATGCAATGCTTTGAATCATTTGACATTCTCAATCCCTGTTTTTGTTTGAAGCAACATGCATGGAGCTGGTTCCATTGATGGAGTTATGGCCGGGAACGTTTGCTGTGCTGATATCTGTCAAAGACAACGATGGCAACGGACATCTTGTAAACCTTGACGTTCGAGTCGCTGATTGCCGCGATTCCACCATGTGCTCGGCAGAGAAGATATTTCAGTCCCAGAAAGCATTCCTGGGAGGCGCTGCGGTTGGCCTGATGATTCTGGCACTGCTGCTGCTATTGCGTAAGTTTTAAAATGGCCGACACCATTCCTTTACAGTCGACAGACCCAACGCCAAGGCTCAAGATATCCCGAGGTGTCGTTCATTGTTATTCAGCTTGCGATTGCTATTTGCTAGCGAGTGAAATGAGATTAACTCATTCTCTCCTCTTTCCCCCCGTGTGGTTAGCACTGCTGCCTCACAGCACCAAGGACCTGGGTTCGATTCCCAGCTTGGGTCACTGTCTGTGTGGAGTCTGCACATTCTCCCCATGTCTGTGTGGGTTTCCTCCCACAGTCCAAAGACGTGCGGGTTAGGTTGATTGGCCATGATAGACTGCCCCTTAGTATCAGGGGCATTAGCAGGGAAATAGATGGGACTACGGGGATAGGGCCTGGGTGGGATTGTGTTGTGTTCAGGCGTGATGGGCTGAATGGCCTCCTTCTGCACTGTATGGATTCTATGAAGCCATTCGACCCATCAGAGAATCGTAGAATCCCTCTATGGACAGCATGGTAGCACAGTGGTTAGCACTGCTGCCTCACAGCACCAGGGACCTGGGTTTGATTCCGGGTTTGGGTAACTGTCAGTGTGAAGTTTGCATGTTCTCCCTGTGTCTGTGTGGGTTTCCTCCGGGTGCTCCGGTTTAATCCCACAGTCCAAAGATGTGTAAGTTAGGTGGATTGGCCATGCTAAATTGCCCATTGGTGTCCCAAGATGTGTAGGCACAGTAAGAAGTCTCACAACACCAGGTTAAAGTCAAAGAACAACAAAGAACAAAGAACAATACAGCACAGGAACAGGCCCTTCGGCCCTCCAAGCCCGCGCCGCTCCCCGGTCCAGGATTGAATCCTGAATCCAGGATCCCCGCCCAATTTTCCAGCCTATCTACATACCAATATCCTATCCACCGAGCTGTCCCTCACAGCTACGATGCTTTGTTGGGAGCGCTGCCCCTTCATTAGGTGACTCACCTGATGAAGGAACAACGCTCTGAAAGCTCGTGCTACCAAATAAACCTGTTGGACTTTAACCTGGTGTTGTGAGACTTCTTACTGTGCCCACCCCAGTCCAACGCTGGCATCACCACACCAAACTGTGTAGGTTAGGGGGAATGGCCTTAGTAAATTATCCCTTAGTGTCTCAAGATAAGCAGGGTAAATACGTGGGGTTACAGGGGATGGGGCCTGGGTGGGATGCTCTGTCAGAGAGTTGGTGCAGACTCGATGGGCCGAATGGCCTCCTTTTGCACTGGGGATTTTATGACCCATCATGCTGGCTGTTTGAAAGATCTTTCCAATTATTTGACACTCTTGCAAGTTTTTCCCCCCATTTAATGTTCTGAATCTTGAATCTGCTTTCCCTATCCATCTGGACCAACACAATATGTGAGACATATCCTCATCTCCCCTCTTCCCCCTCCCCCACCACCCAAGTACCTTCAGTTTGCCATCTCTCCTCTATTGTTCAGCCCTTGTTTTGTTCCACTAAACTAATTATTCCCAAAATCATTCCCAGCAATGGCTTTGCTTCACACTCCTCGCACTATAACCGGTGAAATTGTCCAAAGATCAATCCTCACTCCTGGCCCTCTTTCCCATCTGCGTCCTGTCCCTTGGCGATGCCTTTCAGGGAAAGCAGCTCCTCATCACTAGGAGGGAAGTGTGTTATGTATTCTTATGTGTCCAGCCTCAGTAAATGATCCGAGAACGTGTTTACCCAGCCCCTGAATGATTGGTGTCTTTATATCGTTATGAAGACACGGCAGACAATATAATCTGGCAACCGGTTCCACATGGTGACCACAGAACTCTGCCACATCAACACGGCCTCTCCGCTGCCCTGACTTTATCAGTCCCCTTGTCCGACATCCGGTCCCGGATAAGCTGCAGTTTGCTGTGGTTAAACTTTGGGAAGACTGTTATAAAGGGGAGGTCGATCCCCCCTCTGAGAAAATAACACCTAACCACTCGCCTCATAATCTGTTAAAAGTAAATGGGAAGTGTTACGATCGGCTCCTCAGCAACTTTTTGTGGTTTAGTCTAAATAGCTACTTGAAACACTCTCTATAAAATCAACAAGTAAAACTTTATTTATCTAACTAACAGTGAACAGATTAACTCACCATCAACAAACCCAATAAAACACTATTCTTTGGGCCTGATTTTACCATTTTCATTCTAAGTGCTGAATCTGGGCACAATTCAGATCCGACTTGGGAATCTGTTCTCAGGCGCCCCCATACGCACTTAGCCTGAAAAAAAATCACGAGTTTGAATCGTACTGTGGGCGGGGCTTAGCGCGCCCAAAACGATCGGAGCTCTGAACTGCGCATGCGCAGTAAGAAAAAAATTTGAAAAAGCGCGCCCGTGTCTGACTGCTCCCAGGCTGCAGGAAGCGGAGAAAGTGGCCCGGGAGCGAAAAGCGGGAGCGATGACCCCCACAGACATCACCCCACCCCCACAGCATAACTGTCTCCTTTTATCCACGCCCCCGCTACCCAGACCGATCGCTGCCCCCTTCCCCCCCACCGATTGCCTGCAGAATGGCAGCAGACCCCCCTGCAACCCCCCACCCCACCCCCACCCCCCAACATAACCACCAATCTGAGTCAGAGAGCCGTTGGAAGCTCTGAACTAACTTCTTCAGCAGCTGGAGCGCCCGAAACAGTCTTTTATTTAGCATGTCCATTTCGGCCCGATTCCTGATCGGCGAACGCAGTGGTAAAAAGGGGAAATGCTGATAAAGTGATCACAACAGTTTCTGGCACAGGGAGAAAGGGTGCTGATTGGTTGACAGGTCAATTCTGATTGGCCGAGGCATTGCCGTGGAGAACGCGTAGGCTCCCCAAGCTCCCGGCTATTCTAAAAAAAGGACACAGTAAGAAGTCTCACAACACCAGGTTAAAGTCCAACAGGTTTATTTGGTATCACGAGCTTTCGGAGCACTGCTCCTTCGTCAGGTGGTGATTGAATCGTGCCAGCCTCAGTCCAACGCCGGCATCTCCACATCATGGCTAAAAAAAGGAGTGATGCTTGAACAAGTTCCTCAATCTCGCAAAGGGCAGATCAGTGTGTGTGAATGCACGTTGCTTTAGCAAGTGTAAGTGATTCACGTTACAAGCTCAACTGATTATTCTAAATTGTCTAAATGAGTTGTCAGTGTGGCTATAAGCACACTCAGTATTGTTCAGCAAGTGCTGCCCCATCGAGGAATCGCCTCTAACCATAGACGTTTTATTTTGGGCTTTGCAAGCAAGGGCTGGTTCAATTCAGAACCTGTTGTTTGATTCAATCAGCCAGCCATTCGTCTGCAGTTGTTTATTGTAAAAATAATAACCTTATCTTAGAGACGCGTCATGTTTGATTCACTATCCTAATTGTGACTTTACAGTTGTTCCCCTGCTGCTGCTGTTTTGCCAATGTGGTGGCGGAGTTGGTGGTAAAAGAGGCTTTATTGCAATATCTGACCTGCCGAAAGGATCCCTCGGAGAAGGCAACTTCGAAGGTGGAGGAACGGTCGACACGGTTTGTAATCATGTTCATTTTAGCTCTTATCTCCGGTTTTGCTTTGGTCAGGCATGCCTTATAAAGCCTCCTCCAGTAGAGAATTTTTTAAAAATTCATTGGTGGGACATGGGTGATGCTGACTGGCCAGCATTTATGGCCCATCCCTGTCGCCCGAGGGCCGTCATTGAGGTTTACAGCATGGAAACAGGCCCTTCAGTCCAACTGGTCCGTGCCGACCATGGTGCCGTCCCAGCTAGTCCCGTTTGGCCCATATCCCTCTAGTCCTTCCCCATCCAGGTACTTATCCAAATGCTTTTTAAATGTTGCTATTGAACCTTCCTCAGCCACTTCCTCTGGCAGCTCATTCCATACACGCACCACCCTCTGCGTGAAGAAGTTGCCCCTCGGGTCCCTTTTTAAATCTTTCCCCTCTCACCTTAAGCCTACACCCTCTAGTTTTCAATTCCCCTTCCCTGGGAAAAAGACTGTGTGCGTCCATCCTATCGATGCCCTCATGATTTTACACACCTCAGTAAGGTCACCCCTTACTCTCCTACATTCCGAGGAATAAAGTCCTAGCCTGGCCAGCCTCTCCCTATAACTCAGGCCTAATAGTCCTGGCAACATCCTCATAAATCTTCTTTGCGCTCTTTCCAGTTTATCAATATGTTTCCTATAACAGAGTGACCAAAACTGTACACAATACTCCCAAGTGTGGCTTCACCAATGACTTATACAATTTGATTTGATTTATTATTGTCACGCATTGACATACAGTGAAAAGTATTGTTTCTTGCGCGCTATACAGACAAATCATAACTTTCATAGAGATAGAAACGAGAGAATACAGAATGTAGTGTTACAGTCTTTGCTAGGGTGTACAGAAAGATCAACTTAATGCAAGGTAAGTACGTTCAAAAGTCTGACAGCAACAGGGAAGAAGCTGTTCTCGAGTCATTTTGGTACATGACCTCAGGAAGAAGGTGGAAGAGAGAATGTTTGGGATGCGTGGGGTCCTTAATTATGCTGGCCTGCTTTGCCGAGGCAGCGGGAAGTGTAGACAGAGTCAATGGATGGGAGGCTGGTTTGTGTGATGGATTGGGCTACATTCACAACCCTTTGTAGTTCCTCGCGGTCTTGGGCAGAGCAGGAGCCATACCAAGCTGTGATACAACCAGAAAGAATGCTTTCTATGGTGCAGCTGTTCGTGAGAGTCATAGCTGACATGCCAAATTTCCTTAGTCTTCTGAGAAAGTAGAGGTGTTGGTGGGCTTTCTTAACTATAGTGTCGGCATGGAGGGACCAGGACAGGTTGTTGGTGATCTGGACACCTAAAAACTTGAAGCTCTCGACAGTTTCTACTTCGTCTCCATTGATGTAGACAGGGGTATGTTCTCCTTTATGCTTCCCGAAGTCGATGACAATTTCCTTCATTTTGTTGACATTGAGGGAAAGATTATTGTTGCTGCACCAGTTCACCAGATTGTCTAGCTCATTCCTGTTCTCCATCTCATCATTGTTTGAGATCCGACCCACTGCAGTGGTGTCGTCAGCAAACTTGAAAATCGAATTGGAGGGGAATTTGGCTGCACAGTCATAGGTGTATAAGGAGTATAGTAGGGGGCTGAGAACACAGCCTTGTGGGGCACTGGTGTTGAGGATGATCATGGAGGAGGTGTCGTTGCTTATCCTTACTGATTGTGGTCTGTGAGTTAGGAAGTTCAGGATCCAGTCGCAGAGGGAGGTGCCGAGGCCCAGGTCACAGAGTTTGGTCCCAGTTGTAACATAATGTCCCAACTCCTACACTCAATGCCCTGACTGATGAAGGCCAGTGTGCTAAATGCCTTCTTCACCACCCTGTCTACCTGTGACGGCACTTGCAACGAACTATATACTTGCACTCCTAGGTCCCTCTGTTCCTCAACATTCCCTAGGGTCCTACCGTTCACTGGATAAATCCTACCCTGGTTTGACTTTCCAAAATGCAACACCTCACACTTATCTGTATTGAAATCCATTTGCCAATCCTTGGTCCACTTCCCTAAGTGATCAAGATCCCCTGTAATTTTTGATAACCTTCTTCACTATCAACAATTCTTCCTCCTTTAGTATCATCTGCAAACTTACTAACCACGGCACGATGGCACAGTGGTTAGCACTGCTGCCTCACAACGTCAGGGACCCGGGTCTGATTCCCGGCTTGGGTTACTGTCTGTGTAGAGTTTATACATTCCCCTCGTGTCTGCATGGATTTCTTCCCACAGTCCGAAAGACGTGCTGGTTAGGTGCATTGGTCGTGCTAAATTCTCCCTCAATGTACCCGAACTGGCGCCGGACTGTGGCAATTAGGGGGATTTTCGCAGTAACTTCATTGCAGTGTTAATGTAAGCCTACTTGTGACAATAATCAATAAACTAAACTAAACCATGCCTTGTATATTCACATCCAAATCTTTTATATAAATAAGGAATAACAAGGTTCCCAACACTGACCCCTGAGGCACATCACTAGTCACAGGCCTCCAGTCCGAGGAACAATCATCGACCATCACCCTCTGCTTCCTACCATCGAGCCCATTTTGAATCCAATTTGCCGGCTCTCCCTGGATCCCATGTCACCTAACCTTCCACCTAGCCTGCCATACGGGACCTTGTCAGAGGCCTTGCTAAAGACCTTTCCAACCTTAAATATATTCAACGATGGAGCATCTACAGCCCTCTGGGGTTGAGAATTCCAAGGATTCACATCCTTGAGTGAAGAAATTTCTCCTCAGCTCAGTGCTAAATGATCCACCCTCTCATCCTGAGACTGTGCCCCTGTGTTTTAGATTCCTGGACCAACAGAAAACAATCTCTCAGCGTCTGCCCTGTCAAGCTCCTTCAGAATCTTGAATGTTTCAATGAGATTATCTCTTATTCGTCTGAACTCCAGAGAATATAGGCCTAATTTATTCAGCCTCTCAACATAGGACAGGCCCCTTAGCCCAGGAATCCAGATTCATCACATGCTTCTTTGATTTGATTGGATTTGGTTTATTATTATCACATGTGTTAACATACAGTGAAAAGTACTGTTTCTTGCGTGCTATACAGACAAAGCATACCGTTCATAGAGAAGGAAATGAGAGAGTGCAGAATGTAGTGTTACAGTCGTAGCTAGGGTGTAGAGAAAGATCAACTTAACGCAAGGTAGGTCCATTCAAAAGTCTGACAGCAGCAGGGAAGAAGCTGTTCCTGAGTCGGTTGGTACGTGACCTCAGACTTTTGTATCTTCTTCCCGACGGAAGAAGGCGGAAGAGAGAATGTCCGGGGTGCGTGAGGTCCTAATATTGCTGGCTGCTTTTCCGAGGCCGTGTGAAGTGTAGACAGAGTCAATGGATAGGAGGCTGGTTTGCATGATGCATTGGGCTACATTCACAACCTTTTGTAGTTTCTTGCACTCTTGGGCAAAGCAGGAGCCATACCGAGCTGTGATACAACCATCTGTAAAAGTTGGTGAGAGTCGTAGCTGACATGCCAAATTTCCTTCGTCTTCTGAGAAAGTAGAGGCGTTGGTGGGCTTTCGTAACTATAGTGTCGGCATGGGGGGACCAGGACAGGTTGTTGGTGATCTGGACGCCTAAAAACGTGAAGTTCTTGACCCTTTCTACTTCATCCCCGTTGATGTAGACAGGGGCATGTTCTCCTTTATGCTTCCTGAAGTCGATGACAATCTCCTTCGTTTTGTTGACATTGAGGGAGAGATTATTGTTGCCGCACCAGTTCACCAGATTCTCTATCTCATTCCTGCACTCTGTCTTGTCATTGCTTGAGATCCGACCCACTACGGTTCTGTGCAACTTTATATCTTAGATAGGGTTAGACCTATTGAAAGTAATGAGTGGATTCATTGTTGTCCAATACAGATTGTGCCACTGATTCCTGCGGAGGAGCAGTTGGGAATGAGTCTAAAAGCAAAGGGAATGATTGACAGCGATGGAATGGCAGGATCTGACAGAATGATCACATCCTACGGAATGGCAGCATCTGACAGAATGGCCACATCCTACGGAATGGCAGCATCTGGCGGAATGGCCACATCCTACGGAATGACAGGATCTGGCGGAATGGGAGGAACCGGCAGAATTGTGGTATCCAGTGTCGTGCAAACGGATGGGAGGCACGAGGGACGCAAGTGGACGGATTCTGATCACCAAGTTTCTGATGTGGGCTCAGGGCAACACATTTCAATTCGTGACGGAACTGTTCACTACAAGTCAACTGGAAGCTCAGCAAGGAATCACAATTGGAGTAGACCATGGTCAAGCGGAAGAATATTAGAAGGTTCTTATAAAGCCTTCATGAACCAATATATTAATGAGGTAAGCAGGCATCATATTTTAGCAATATATTAATGAGTTCTACCGATATCCCATTTTAACAATATATTAATGAGTAAGCAGACATTATCACATTGGGCATTCGGCCCATCGCCATGGTGCTGACTCCCTGGATGAGCCATGAATCATTCCCACTCCCCCTTTTACCCATGACGTTCCTCTATGGAGTGATCCAATTCCCTTTTGAGAGTTATTATCCAATCCGCTTTCACAGCTCTTTCCGGCACCGCATTCCAGATCATAACCACTTGCTGAGTAATCGAAGCCTTCTCTTCATCATGCTCTGCTCCCGTGTTTCCGAGCAGTCCATTAATCTTTCCTCTCCACTCCACCCCCCACTGATTTGCCTATAACCATTCCCCTTTCGCTTCCTAATTGTCCTCCGCCTTACCACAAGCCCCTTCGGCATCCTTTCTGGCTCTTCCTTGCCTCTCAGTCGCAAGGTTTCCCAGTTCAAGCCCCACACCAGGCATTGAGCATGGAATGAAGGCTGGCGCTCCACAGCAGTGCCAAGGGAGTGCTTGCACTGTTGGAGATGCCGTCTTTCAGATGGGATGTTAAACTGCGGCCCAATCTGCTTGCCCCGCTGGGTGTAAAAGACCCTTAACTCTTTTGAGGGAAGAGCAGGAAAGTCATCCCCTGATACCCTGGCCATTACTTATGCGTTTTTCAATATCACAACAAGTAATATCATTACTTTGCTGTTTGTGGGATCTTGCTGTGCATATATTCTCTACATTGCAACAGCGGCTACACTTCAAAAGTGCTTCATTGACTGTAAAGCACTTGGTAGTGAAAGGCGCTATGGAAATGCAAGTCTTTTATTACTTGTCGATCCTTAAAATTTTATAACCAGCGACATTACACTTCCTGTTATTATTCGGCTATTATTTTAAACACCCTCCAAGCAGTCCTGTTTAAGATGGCAAATAAAGACCAGACCAATTCTTAACTCATTCAACAATCTCCCTTTGTTTAACGCTTTAGGTACCAACTCAAACTTAAACAGTTGCAACTCTTCTAAATCTTTTACTGAACTTTAACTCTTAACTGAACATTAACTCTCGTTCTTTAACTGAGAATAGATACTACCCGGTTTAAAAAGAATTAGCCCAGTCCGTTCCTGAAGTAGAATCTTCAGGGCGGCACGGTAGCACAGTGGTTAGCACTGCTGCTTCACAGCTCCAGGGACCTGGGTTCGATTCCCGGCTCGGGTCACTGTCTGTGTGGAGTTTGTACATTCTCCTCGTGTCTGCGTGGGTTTCCTCTGGGTGCTCCGGTTTCCTCCCACTGTCCAAAGATGTGCGGGTTAGGTTGATTGGCCATGTTAAAATTGCCCCTTAGTGTCCTGAGATGTGTAGGTTAGAGGGATTAACGGGTAAATATGTATATCTGGTAAATATGGGGGTAGGGCCTGGGTGGGATTGTGGTCAGTGCAGACTCGATGGGCCGAATGGTCTCCTTCTGCACTGTAGGGTTTCTATGATTTTCTATGATTTTTATCCTCTGAAGATGTTCCTCAGAGCACATTTCTGTGATGGTGAACCTCTAGAGATGTCGCTAGAGACAAAGGACTGTACATGTCTTTTAGCGACAAATTCTTTCACATGCTTCCAGAAGGTTCTCTGATATCCAGCCAATTGTGTAACCAGAAACTGATCCCATGACTCAAGCAGCCAATGAAATTATGCTTGGTTCAGATTGCATGTAGCTCAAATAAAACCAATAAAACTCAATGCCAGCAATGCTCAACATGAACAACTTCCCTTATTTGGAAGTTAACACAATAAGCTTCAGGTTACAGTTCCCAGAACAGGTCATGGCTCACAGCAACTTTACGATTCACATCTGTTTCTAATTATAAGTTGACCAAAAATCCCAGCATGCTTAACTCAGCCAGAACAGCCCCTTTAAGGCCAATATTGCCATTATTTTTGTTAAAATCAGTGTTGTAGTTGTTCCTTCTCCATCTACACCGTCTTGTTGAAACTAGCAGGGAGCGGTTGTAATGTTAAGCACCCCCACGATATTAAATGGGAGGGTATCCCAAAACCCAGAACAAAGAAAATTACGGCACGGGAACAAGCCCTTCGGCCCTCCAAGCCTGCACCGACCATGCCGCCCGACTTAACTAAAACCCCTTACCCTTCGGGGGACCATATCCCCCTATTCCCATCCTATTCATGTATTTGTCAAGACGCTCCTTAAAAGTCACTACCGTATCCGCTTCCACTACCTCCCCCGGCAACGGGTTCCAGGCACCCACTACTCTCTGTGTAAAAAATCTGCCTCGTACATCTCCTTTAAACCTTGCCCCTCGCACCTTAAACCTATGCCCCCTAGTAAGTGACTCTTCCACCCTGGGAAAAAACTTCTGACTATCCACTCTGTCCATGCCTCTCATAATTTTGTAGACTTCTATCAGGTCTCCCCTCAAACTCCGTCGTTCCAGTGAGAACAAACCAAGTTTCTCCAACCTCTCCTCATAGCTAATGCCCTCCATACCAGGCAACATCCTGGTAAACCTTTTTTGTACCCTCTCCAAAGCCTCCACATCCTTCTGGTAGTGTGGCGACCAGAATTGAACACTATATTCTAAGTGCGGCCTAACCAAGGTTCTATAAAGCTGCAACATGACTTGCCAATGTTTAAACTCAATACCCCAGCCAATGAAGGCAAGCATGCCGTATGCCTTCTTGACTACTTTCTCCACCTGCATTGCCACTTTCAGTGACCTGTGTACCTGTACACCCAGATCCCTTTGCCTATCAATACTCTTAAGGGTTCTGCCATTTACTGCATATTTCCTATCTGTATTAGACCTTCCAAAATGCATAACCTCACATTTGTCCGGATTATACTCCATCTGCCATCTCTCCGCCCAAGTCTCCAACTGATTATACCCTGCTGTATCCTCCGATGGTCCTCATCGCTATCCGCAAATCCACCAACCTTTGTGTCGTCCGCAAACTTACTAATCAATCCAGTTACATTTTCCTCCAAATCATTTATATATATATATATATATATCAAACAGCAAAGGTCCCAACATTGATCCCTGAGGAACACCACTTGTCACAGCCCTCCATTCAGAAACGCACCCTTCCACTGCTACCCTCTGTCTTCTTTGACTGAGCCAGTTTTGTATCCACCTTGCCAGCTCACCTCTGATCCCATGCGACTTCACCTTCTGCACCAGTCTGCCATGAGCGACCTTGCCAAAGGCCTTACTGAAGTCCATGTAGACAACATCTACTGCCCTACCCTCATCAATCATCTTTGTCACTTCCTCAAAAAACTCGATCATGTTCGTGAGACACGACCTCCCCTTCACAGAACCATGTTGCCTCTCACTAATACGTCCACTTATTTCCAAGTGGGAATAAATCCTGTCTCGAAGAATCCTCTCCAATAATTTCCCTACCACTGATGTAAGGCTCACCGGCCTGTAATTACCTGGATTATTCTTGCTACCCTTCTTAAACAAAGGAACAACATTGGCTATTCTCCAATCCTCTGGGACCTCCCCTGTAGCCAGTGAGGATACAAAGATTTCTCTCAACGCCCCAGCAATTTCCTCCCTTACCCCTCTCATTATTCTGGGGTATATCCCATCAGGCCCTGGGGACTTGTCTACCTTAATGTTTCTCAAGAACCCCAATACCTCCTCCTTTTTGATCTCAACATGACTCTAACTATCTACACATCCTTTCCCAGACTCATCATCCACCAAGTCCTTCTCTTTGGTGAATACTGACGCAAAGTACTCATTTAATACCTCACCCATTTCCTCTCGCTCCACGCGCAGATTCCCTCCCTTGTCCTTAAGTGGGCCAACCCTCTCCCTGGCTACCCTCTTACTCTTTATATATGTGTAAAAAGCCGTGGGATTTTCCTTAATCCTGCTGGCCAATGCTTTTTCATTACCCCTTTTAGCTCTTCTTACTCCTTGCTTAAGTTTATTTCTACTTTCCTTGTATTTCACACTTGTTTCGAGTGTTCCCAGCCTCCTAGCCTTGACAAATGCTTCCTTTTTCTCTTTGACTAGGCTCACAATATCTCTCGTTATCCAAGGTTCCCAAAACTTGCCATACTTATCCTTCATCCTTACAGGAATGTGCCGGTCCTGAATCCCTATCAACTTACACTTGAACGCCTCCCACATGCCAGATGTTGATTTGCCCTCAAACATCTGCCCCCAATCTACATTCTTCAGTTCCTGCCTAATATTGTTGTAATTAGCCTTCCCCCAATTTAGCACCTTCACTTGAGGACTACACTTATCTTTATCCATCAGTACCTTAAAGCTTACTGAATTGTGGTCACTGTTCCCGAACTGCTCCCCTACTGAAATATCGACCACCTGGCCGGGTTCATTCCCCAATACCAGGTTCAGTACGGCCCCTTCCCTAGTTGGAGTGTCTACATACTGTTTCAGGAAGCCATCCTGGATGCTCCTTACAAACTCTGCCCCATCCACACCCCTAGCACTAAGTGAGTCCCAGTCAATATGGGGGAAATTAAAATCTCCCACCAAAACAACCCTGTTACTTTTACACCTTGCCAAAATCTGCCTACATATCTGTTCCTCAACCTCCCGCTGGCAGTTGGGTGGCCTATAGTAAACCCCCAACATTGTGACTACACCTTTCCTATCCCTGAGCTCTACCCATATTGCCTCGCTGTATGAGTCCTCCGAGGTGTCCTCCCAGAGTACAGCTGTGATATTCTCCTTAACCAGTAGTGCAACTCCCCCACCCCTTTTACATCCCCCTCTATCCCACCTGAAACATCTGTATCCTGGAATGTTAAGCTGCCAATCCTGTCCTTCCCTTAACCAAGTCTCTGTAATGGCAACAACATCGTAGTTCCTAGTACTAATCCAAGCTCCAAGTTCATCTGCCTTACCTGTTACACTTCTCGCATTGAAACAAATGCACTTCAGTCCACCAGACCCTCTCTGATTAGCAATCCCACCCTGCCTGCTGTTTCTCTGAGTCTTACTGGCCCTACTCTCTGGTTCCCCTTCAGCTAATTCACCATTGCTTTGGTTCCCATCCCCCTGCCAAACTAGTTTAAATCCTCCCGTGTGGCACTCGCAAACCTCCCGGCCAGAATATTTGTGCCCTTCCAGTTCAGATGCAACCCGTCCTTCTTGTACAGGTCCCACCTGCCCTGGAAGAGACCCCAGTGGTCCAGATATCTGAAACCCTCCCTCCTACTCCAGCTGTTTAGCCACGTGTTGAGCTGCACTATCTTCCTATTCGTAGCCTCACTGGCACGTGGCACAGGGAGTAATCCTGAGATTACAACCCTCGAGGTCCTGCTTTTTAACTTTCTACCTAACTCCCTGAACTGCTGCTGCAGGACCTCATCACTCTTCCTGCCTATGTCGTTAGTACCAATATGTACCTCTGGCTGTTCACCCTCTCCCTTCAGAAGGGTAACTTGTTCTTGGTGGTTGTTTCAATAAACCACAAATAACTACAAGAGACCCAGGGACAGGTTAAAATCATTTATTCATAATTCATGCATGGAGGGAACTACCCCAGAGAATCCTCTGAAGCAGCACTCTCCTCTAATGCAGCTCTCACAGGGAGAAGTCCACTAAGTCACAGATACAGACTGCCTATTCAGTTAGTCAGTACAAAGAACAACATTCACCCAGAATCTGTTATCCCTTAGCTAAAGGTTGTCTGTTTCTCTAACAAGGAAACAGCTAGCTGGGAAGTTCTGCTGATCTTAGGTCCTTGAAGTAGAGCATTTGACCACCATGTGCTCATTCCTCTAATGCCGAGGTTTAGCACTATCCCCCCATTTTACTTAATCTATTCAGTCGCTCTTACAGTGGTGTATACGTTCAATTTGGTATAATGTGAGGAAAGATATGCAGACCAGTGAGGAAAAGTAATACCTGGTGGTAATCAATCATAAAATAATATTTATTAACTTAAAAGAAACACACAAGAAATACTACAATATAAGACTCAGTGCACTTAATTACAATAATGGCTACAAGCACACGGTATCTTATGAAATTAAGCCCATTCCCGTCGATCTGCATTCCTGAAATCTGAGATTTCTTTATTCATTCATGTGGGAGTGTCGCTGGCTGGGCCAGCGTTTATTGCCCATCCCTAACTGCCCTCTATTCCAGAGGGCATTTGAGAGTAAAACATACTGCTGTGACTCTGGAGTCACATGCAGGCCAGACCAGGTAAGGACGGCAGATTTCCTTCCCTAAAAGGCAATGGTGAACCAACAATCGACAATAGTTTCATGGTCATTATTATTAGACTTTTAATTCCAGATTTTTATTGCGTTCAAATTCCACCATCTGCCGTGGATCCCCAGAGCATTATCCTGGGTCTCTGGATTACTAGCCCAGTGACAATACCGCTACGCCAACGCCTCCCCCTGTCCCTTGTCCTAAAACAACATCCCACGCGGTACACCTCTGTGAATTAAAACCGGCAAATAGTTACCACCCACGAGTTACCTTAGGCATGGAGAGTCTTCCATCTGTCCAGCATAGACTTCCTCGGGGGTTTTTTAAACCAGTGGCTTTGAGGCTGGAATTCTTGTCTTTTGGGAGAGTTCCGCTTCTCAGCTGGGCGTGGGTGTTATAAAGGGGAGGTTGATCCCGTCTCTGAGAGCTAATACCTAACCACACAAAGAGGAGTACCTCGCCTCATTTCTGTTAAACTGAGTGTGAGAAATAGTATGATCTGCTCTTCAGCAGGTAATAATTACCTGAGATTCTCTGTGTAAAATCAATAAGTAACACTTTATTTATCTAACTATCAGTGAACAGGTTAACTAAACTATTAACAAACCAAATAAAACACCATTCTAATAAAATGCTGTTTGGATAAATCCAATTCCCACTTATTAACAAAAGAAATTGAGTTTTTTAGTCACTTTCAAAAGTACAACCAGGTTTTATCTTCCGGAATCTTCTGCCTGGAATCTCTGGCTTCTTTTGGTACCTTTTCTTTCCAGGTGAGGCTTTGAGCTAAAAGCTATTAGTTGTGGCAGAGAGAGCAGTTGCTGTCTCTCTCTCTCAAGCTGAGAGCTGTCTCTTACACCCCTGAAGACATGCCAACATCCCCGCAATTGGCTTGGTTCTCAGGTTACCAAAGCATCAAATTTAAATCTAATAGGCTACTGTTAGCCAAGTGCCTAGTTTAAACTGATTGGACAAAATTCAAAACCAGCCTGTTGTCTTGGCAACACTGCTGGCTGGCCTCGCGACACAATGTTTCAGTCTGTGTACCGCATTTGCACCTGCATTGTACAGAAAGAAAACACCACCTTTTTAACAGACAGTTTTACAGACCAACTTCGCAGCAGTGGTTATAGACTTGGCTGCTTGCCAGCCATTGGCTCCTCTTCCTCCTCCCTGCCCCGGATATACTGTTTATCGCCTTTGATGTTCTTCTATCTCACCATTCCTCTGGACCAGGCTTTTAATATATCGGTGTGAGCTGTATTCTTAGCTCTCCATTTTTACCTAACCTCGTCCACAATTCCAGCACCAATTATTTACTCCATTCTTTACCCACTTAGTCATTTCAGTGAGCACGTGTTTTCCTGCGGGTGAGCTAATTTGCATATCAGAAACCCCATCCAACTGATCCACTCTTCTCAATTCCTCTTTCAATCCATTCTTCACATTATTTCATCCCAACCTTTTATTTTAATCCTTTATCTTAAATCTTAATTTTTCTTCAAAGATCTCGAAAGTGAGCTAACTTTATGTTCAAGACATAGAATCCCGACAGTGCAGAGGGAGCCCATTCGGCCCATCGCGTCTGCGCCGACCACAATCCCACCCAGGCCCTACCCCATAACCCCATGCATTTACCCTAGCTACTCCCCCTGATACGAAGGGGCAATTCAGCATGGCCCATCCACCTAACCCGCACATCAATTCCCGGCCTTGGGTCACTGTCTGTGGAGAGTTTGCACGTTCTCCTCGTGTCTGCGTGGGTTTCCTCCGGGTGCTCCGGTTTCCTCCCACAGTCCAAAGATGTGCGGGTTAGGCTGATTGGCCATGCTAAAATTGCCCCTTAATGTCCCAGGATGTGAAGGTTAGAGGGATTAGCGAGGTAAATATGTGGGGTTGCGAGGATAGGGTGGGATTGTCGTCGGTGCAGAGTCGAGGGGCCAAATGGCCTCCTTCTGCACTGTAGGGATTCTAAGATTCTATTGCATGATCTTTGGACTGTGGGAGGAAACTGGAGCACCCGGAGGAAACCCACGCAGACATGGAGAGAACGTGAAAACTCCACACAGACAGTGATCCAAGCCGGGAATCAAACCCGGGTCCCTGGAGCTGTGAGGCAGCAGTGCTAACCACTGTGCCACCGTACCGCGGAATGGAAAGGTATCTAATCGGAAAAACGGTGTTGTTTTTAATTTTCCCGTCCTTGCTGTGTTTCAGAAGTTGTTGGCCTCCACCGCAGACAGCGAGTCTCATGCAGCACGCGACATTTTGCTGGTTTACAGCAGCGAAGGGAATAATTCGCCCACTGGCTCCCTTGGCAGCTGCGCCTGCTTGGAGGATGTCGTCGAGGGTGACTCCTTCCTGGATGACCTGGATCCAAAGTTCAGGACCCTAGCTGAGATCTGCGGGGGCCGCCGTGAAAGCCAACACTCGGCCGCCCACCAATCCAGGGCCCCAGAGCTGACGGCCACCATCGATTCTGCGCCGCCGCTGGGTTCGGAGATGCTGCAAGAATCCGTTTTCTCCGAGACCATGCAGCTGCGGGGTGTGACCAAGGAACCACCGGCCCCTGTCCAGAGACACGTCGTGGTGACCACAACCATTAATCCCAGCCGGGGGGAACCGGCAGGGCTGGTTGACCCGCTGTCAGTCCAGAGTAAAGCAGTGGCAAGCACCGTATCGGGCGCCGAGGAATGGTGGGGCCCGCCCTCGATCACTGACCCGGCACTGCCGCAGGAAATGACGGCACCAACCAAATTCGACTCTGGTGCCGGACTTCCTGCCGCCTGGAAAAGTGTGGTAGAGACCAGGTCGGTTAATTCGAGTGCAGGGGAGATTCCTGACATGATCCTCAACCCACCATTGGGATCCATACCTCGAATCCAGAAAAACGTGATCACGGCTCGATCAGTTAGGTCGAGTGCAGGAGAGACACAAGGCGCGATCACCGAACCATCGGTCGGTCTGGTGCCTCTAATCCAGAAGAATGTTGTAGTGAGGCGGCCGGTTGGTTCAGCAGCAGGAGGCTTGCCGGCTTCCAGCTTTTATACCGAGCCGGCAATCGCGGCAAATTTGGTCACGGGGAAATCTGGAGGTGGGACCTACAGATCAGTAAAGAGAGTCAGCAAAACCGTGCAGTTAGTTCAGGAGTAGATATTTTCTACAATCGAAGCAGTCGTTGCTGGAGGGGGAGATGTTAAAGCCTAAAAACCAGCACAATATTTTAATGGTGGGAATTTGCATTGGGGGTTCAATACAGTGCAGGGTTCCGGTGCATGTTCCTTTTGATTCTGCAACCAACACATGGGCGGCACAGTGTTTAGCACTGCTGTCTCTCAGCTCCAGGGACCCCGGGTTCCAATCCCGGCTTGGGTCACTGCCTGTGCGGAGTTTGCACGTTCTCCCCGTGTCTGCGTGGGTTTCCTCCGGGTGCTCCGGTTTCCTCCCACACTCCAAAGGTGTGCGGGTTAGGTGCATTGGCCATGCTAAATTGCCCCTTAGTGTCTCCGGATGCGTAGGATAAATGGTTAGTGGGGTAAATATGTGGGGTTACGGGGATAGGGCCTAAGTGGGATTTTTGTCAGTGCAGGTTCGATGGGCTGAATGGCCTCCTTCTGCACGACAAGAATTAAGTGGACGGAATTTCTGCAGCGCATCTGGAGATGAATAAACGTTGCATTGGTCGATAGTCAGTTGGTTGGTAGGCAGGTGGCCACTTATCCTGTTAAGAGTTGGTCAAATCAAACGAGATGTGGAGAATTGTTTTGAATGGAAATTGTATTTATCACTCCCAAGAGAGAAAATAAATTATTTTACCCACTTTTTTGGATTTTGGCATTTCTACCGCCAGATCTAACGAAAGGATATCTTTACAAAAATTGTTGAACAATTGTCACAGAATCATCGAATCCCTGCAGTGCAGAAGGAGGCCATTCAGCCCATTCGATGGAATTCTACCGCCTCTCGCCCGCCACAGGAATCCGAGCGGGCGAGAGGCGGACAATGGGAAGATCCATTGGCCTCGAGCAGGATTTTCCGATCTCGGGTCGGGTGAGGCCGTACACCCACTCTCTGACAGAGTATGTTACCCAGGCACTCTCCCGCCCCCCCCCCCCCCCCCCCCCCCCCCCCGCCCCACCCTATCCCTGTGACCCCTCACATTTAGCATGGCTAATCCATCTAACCTACACATATTTGGAGTGTGGGAGGAAACCAGAGCACCCGGAGGAAACCCACGCAGACACGAGGAGAGCGTGCAGACTCCACACAGTGTCCCAAGCCGGGAATCGAACCCGGGTCGCTGGCGTTGTGAGGCAGCGGTGTTAACCACACTCACTCCCACAGCGAGCGCTTGAGGGCGTGAATATATTCAAACAGGAAATGGGTAAACACGTGAGGGAGAAAGGAATCGAAGGGATTGTGGATGGGGTGAAATGAGGAGAATGGGGTAAATGCCAGCAAAAGCCTGATTGGCTGAATGGCCTGTTTCTGTGCTATAAAGATTTGATATAAAGGAGCTGCCTTTTAGAAGATGCATTTAAGTCTCCAGATAATTGCTGACATTTGGAATGAGTTTTAAATATATTGCCTGAATATAGACTCTAGTCATTTGCATTCTTGCAATGTGATCCAAGTTTCCATGCAGAACGCTATTGCAACATCTAGATTGTGGTATTATTACATTAGACCATAAGACATAGGAGCAGAATTAGGCCACTCGGCCCATCGAGTCTGCTCCACCATTCAATCATGGCTGATATTTTTCTCATCCCCATTCTCCTGCCTTTTCCCCATAACCCCTGATCCCCTTATTAATCAAGAACCTATCTATCTCTGTCTTAAAGACACTCAATGACCCGGCCTCCACAGCCTTCTGCGGCAAAGAGTTCCACAGATTCACCACCCTCTGGCTGAAGAAATTCCTCCTCATCTCTGTTTTAAAGCATCATCCCTTTAGTCTGAGGTTGTGTCCTCATGATGAAATGAAGTGTTTCGGAATGGAAGTTTAAATCAAAATCATGAGCCAGTGTCATGGACTAATTCCTCTTCCTTAGCAGGGTAACTAAGCAGGGATAAAGCCTGGGTGGAATTGGTGTTGGTGCAGACTCGATGGGCCGAATGGCCTCCTTCTGCACTGGAGGGATTCTATGATTCTATGTGTAGGTTAGGGGGATTGGCCATGGTAAATGTGTGAGGTTGTGGGGATAGGATAGGAGGTAGGTCTGGTTAAGATGCTCTGTCAGAGAGTCGGTGCAAGCTCGATGGGCCGAATGGCCACCTTCAGCATTGTAGGGATTCTATGTGTATTTCCAACCCCCCCCCCCCACCCACCCCCCCCCCCCCCCCCCCCCCCCGAGTTCTTGATTTCACCCACGCGGGGAAACATCCTCTCAGCATCTCCCCTGTCAAGCCTCTTCAGAAATTTGTAAACTGCAACAAGCCTGCCTCTCATTCTCCCGCTATTCCCATTATAATGTCTTTGGCTTTGCCCCACAAAATCTTCATTTACTCTCTCCTGTCTTCCACTCCACAGACCTTCCCTTTTGTCCGTTATCCACCCTCCCCCGATTTGATCTACTTACATAGAATCATAGAAGGAAGCTATTCGGCCCATCGAGCCTGCACTGACCACAATCCCACGCAGGTCCTACCCCCCTGTCACCCTTTGTATTTACCTTGCTAGTCCCTGACGCTAAGGGGCAATTTAGTATAGCCAATCCACCTAACCCGCACATCTTTGAATGTTTCTTTACCCAGTGATGTCATAGAAACATAGAAGATAGGAGCAAGAGGAGGCCATTTGGCCCTTCGAGCCTGCTCCGCCATTCATCACGATCATGGCTGATCATCCAACTCAATAGCCTGATGCTGCTTTCTCCCCATAACCTTTGATCCCATTCGTCCCGAGTGCTATATCCAGCCGCCTCTTGAATACATTCAATGTTTTGGCATCAACTACTTCCTGTGGTAATGAATTCCACAGGCTCACCACTCTTTGGGTGAAGAAATGTCTCCTCATCTCCGTCCTAAATGGTCTACCCTGAATCCTCAGACTGTGACCCCTGGTTCTGGACTCCCCCACCATCGGGAACATCCTCCCTGCATCTACCCTGTCTAGTCCTGATAGAATTTTATAAGTCTTTATGAGATCCCCCCTCATTCATCTGAACTCCAGCGAAAACAATCCTAACCTCGTCAATCTCTCCTCATACATCAGTTCCGCCATTCCCGGAATCAGCCTGGTAAACCTTCGCTGCAACTCCCTTGAAAGTGTAGCGAAGGAAAGGAGACCAAAACTGCACACAATATTCGAGGTGTGACCTCACCAAGGCCCTGTATAATTGCAACAACACATTGGGGCGGCACGGTAGCACAGTGGTTAGCACTGCTGCTTCACAGCTCCAGGGACCTGGGTTCGATTCCCGACTTAGGTCGCTGTCTGTGTGGAGTTTGCACATTCTCCTCGTGTCTGCGTGGGTTTCCTCCGGGTGCTCCGGTTTCCTCCCACATTCCAAAGATGTGCGGGTTAGGTTGATTGGCCATGCTTAAATTGCCCCTTAGTGTCCTGAGATGTGTAGGTTGGAGGGATTAGTGGGTAAAATATGTCGGGATATGGGGGTAGGGCCTGGGTGGGATTGTGGTCGGTGTAGACTCGATGGGCCGAATGGCCTCTTTCTGTACTGTAGGGTTTCTAAGTAACATCCCTGCTCCTGTACTCGAAACCTCTTAAAGCAGCGATGAGGAGAAGTGTCTCCCCTCAGAGGGTGGTGAACCTCTGGAATTCTCGACCCTAGGGGCCTGTCATTCCTCAGTCTGAGATTGCTAGATTTTTGAATATGATGAGGGGATATTGTAAGGAAAATGGAGCAAAAGCTAAAAGCAATTTGCAACATGTTATTGATGCTTGATCAAGTGCACCCTGGTTAATAATTTTTTTTTAAATTAACCTACATGGACAATTTGCTGCTTTATACTCGCATAGAGACGTAGAAAAAAGGAGCGGGGGAGGCCATTCAGCCCTTCGAACCTGCCCCACCATTCATTCTGATCACCCAACTGTCATGCTAGTTGCTGCCTAGTTGGTGGCACTCTGAGTGAAAAGGTTCTAGTTCCCCCTACACTTCAGAGACAGCAATAGCAAAATGAAATGATTTATAAAGAACTTTTTAATTCTATTTTACAGAACGATATATGTTGGAAATGTATGTTTTGAATTTTCTGTCTGATTGCACTGAATATTACTAAATATTTCCATGACTATATTTTGTAGGTAAGCAAGTAATCTCTCTGGAATTTACTTAAATTTCTTTACAGAAATGTACATTAGTTTCCTTTTGTCTAACTCTGATCTGAGCACGGGGACTGAGGGAATGCCACACTGTCAGAGGCACCGTCTTGCGGACATCGTCACACGTCGCTCTTCTCGGGTGAAAAAAAAAAGAACTGTGTACAGTGCTGAAGGAGGCCATTCAGCCCATCCTGTCTGCACTAGCTCTCCACATGAGTATTATGACTTCATGCCATCCCCCCCACCCCCCTGCCTCTTCTCCGTAATCCCTGCACGCTGTCTCTATTTGGATTTCGAGAAAGAGCAGAGGTGGTGTCCCTGGGGCCAGTATTTAATCCCTCAACCCACATGACAAACCATAAATCACCTCCTGGGATTGCTGTTTGTGGGATCTTGCTGTGTGTAAATTGGCTGATGCGCTTCCTCTATTACAGGCACGGTGGCACAGTGGTTAGTACTGCTGCCTCACAGCACTGGGGACTCGGGTTCAATTCCGGCCTCGGGTGACTGTGTGGAGTCTGCACATTCTCCACCGTGTCTACGTGGGTTTCCTCTGGGTGCTCCGGTTTCCCCTCTCAGTCCAAAAGACATGCTGGTTAGATGGGTTGGCCATGCTAAATTGTCCCTTAGTATCCAAAAGATGTGTATGTTAGGTGGATTGGCCATGCTAAATTGCCCCTTAGTGTCCAAAGATGTGTAGGTTCGGTGGTTTGGCCATGGTAAATATGTGGGGTTATGGGATAGGGCTTAGGTAAGAAACTCTGTCAGAGAATCAGTGCAGATTCGATGGGCCAAATCGCAGCCTTCTGCACTATAGGGATTCTATGATTACAATAGCGAATGGACTTCAGGAAATATTCCATTGGCTGTAAAGCAGTTTGAGATATCTCTGTGACAAGGAAAGATGGTGCTTTTTGTCCAGTGTCATATCCCGAGGTACTTCAACAAGTTAATCCTTTGGTGCTTGGTCAAATTGGGGCATTGCGACGTTTGAACGGTAAAGGTTGAAGGTGTTATACTCTCGGTATTATCTGTATATGTGATTTATAAAGGACTTTCTCATTTTTGTTACAGAGCGGTTTATGTGGGAAATGTATATAGTGAATTTTCAGTCTGCTTGCACTGAATATTAAATACCTTTTTCCATTGGTATATTTGCCGGGTAACTAAGTAAAATCTCTCAAATTCGTTCGATTTTTCTCCCAGAAATGTACATTAATTTCTTTCTGTAAAACTCTGGTCCAATCAGTTTGCCTTTTGATTTCCTTGGATCGGATAAACACTATTAAGGGAAAGTTATTTCAAAGGTGAATGCAGTTAATTGTATTCTGTAAATAAAACACAACTGGATAATTTGAAGTGGTCATGTCTTCTGTCGTGCTTTTGAAAAGTAAAGTTTATTCATTAGTGTCACAAGTCGGCTTACATTAACACTGCAATGAAGTTACTGTGAAAATTCCCCTAGTCGCCACACTCCGACACCCCTGTTCCAGTACTCTGAGGGTGAATTTAGCATGGCCAATGCACCTAACCAGCATTGTTTAGAGATGCTGTTCAGACTGTGGGAGGAAGCCGGAGCACCCGGAGGAAACCCACACAGATAGGTGCAGACTCAGCACAGACAGTGACCCAAGCCGGGAATCGAACCCGGGTTCCTGGCGCTGTGAAGCAGCAGTGCTAACCACTGTGCCACCCAAGAGATTGCGCCGTTTGGCTTAAAATAAGACTTTTATATGTAAGTGACAACAAATTCAGTTTGTAAGTTTTGTCCTTATATTTTTAGCGAAATTATTCCACTGACAACAGTATAGAAAAGGAAATGTTTTATGAAATCCCCTGTTATTTTTATTGTATTGTTCAATAGTAATCAGAAGTGTGCTTACTGCGGTTACCTTTGTTTCTGATTTTGAGATGTATATTTACACAATATATCCTCTAACACAGTTCCTTTGCACATTAACCTTGCGAGATTTTTGAGATGCTGTCCAATTTTTATAGTGTGAGGGAATCCTTTGCAAGCATTTGTGGTATTTTGCAATAGGGACAGCGTATAAGAGACACTGGAGAAGGTGAACAAAATAGCTTTGTATGGGTAAAGTTTATTTATTAGTGTCACAAGTAGGCTTACATTAACACTGCAATGAAGTTACTGTGAAAATCCTCCAGTCGCCACACTCCGGCGCCTGTTCGGGTACACTGAGGGGGAATTTAGCATGGCCAATGCACCTAATCAGCACGTCTTTCGTACTGTGGGACGAAACTGGAGCACCCGGAGGAAACCCACGCAGACACGGGGAGAATGTGCAGACAGTGACACAAGCCGGGAATTGAACCTGGGTCCCTGGCGCTGTGAGGCAGCAGTGCTAACCACTGTGCCATCGTGCCGCTCTTACTAATGTAAGAACTGAGAGGATCTACCTCGCAGGGAAGACTGAACAGACTGGGACTCTTTTCTCCAGGAAAGAGAAGGCTGGGGGATGAAGTAATAGAGGTCTTTAAAATTGTCGGGTAGATGGTGGGGGAGGGGTGAGGTAGATGGGGTCGATGTGGAGAAAGTCATAGAGGTTTACAGCATGGAAACAGGCCCTTCGGCCCAACTTGTCCATGCCACCCTTTTTTTTTAAACCCGTAAGCTAGTCCCAATTGCCCATATTTGGCCTTTATCCTTCTATACCCACCGTACCCATGTAACTGTCTAAATGCTTTTTAAAAGACAAAATTGTACCCGCCTCTACTACTACCTCTGGCAGCTTGTTCCAGACACTCACCACCCTCTGTGTGAAACAATTGCCCCTCTGGACCCTTTTGTATCTCTCCCCTCTCACCTTAAACCTACGCCCTCTAGTTTTAGACTCCCCTACCTTTGGGAAAAGATATTGACTATCCAGCTGATCTGTGCCCCTCATTATTTTATAGACCTCTATAAGATCACCCCTCAGCCTTCTACGCTCCTGAGAAAAAAGTCCCAGTCTATCCAGCCTCTCCTTATAACTCAAACCATCAAGCCCCGATAGCATCCTAAGTGATTCTATTTGTGGGTGAATCTAAAATCACTATGAAAATCACTAACGAATCCAACAGGAAACTTATTTTTCTTATTCATTTATGGGATGTGGGCATCATTGGATAGGTCAACCTTTATTGCCCATCGCTACTTGCCCTTGAGAAGGTGGTTGTTGGAGCTGCACTCATCCGGGCCAGTGGGGAGTGTTCCATCACACTCCTGACTTGTAGATAGCCTTATAGCCACAGTATTTATATGTGTCGTCCAGTTCAGTTTCTGGTCAATGGTGGCCCCCAATTAAATCTAATACAGACCAGTTGGGCCAAATGGGCTGTATCTGTGCTTTAGATTACCTGTAACCAGGCAACTTTTGGGAATCAGATTGTGATTAATTGCATGCTCCTCCATGGCCACTAGGTTGTGCTATTGTGCAGGTCTATTGAAGCCGCTTCCTAACTCTCGTTTTGGAAGCCTTTGACTTTCCCGACAGAATCTTCCATCTGGTTCCCGAGTAGGATTGCCAAATCTGGCTGGACATCGGGAAAGTGTTGTTGGAAGTGATGAGATCTCACAGTGAGTGTGTGAGGCCATCCCAGGCGGGTGGGCAGGGGGTTAGTTAAAGCCCCCAGGGGCACCAGCCTCTGAATGTAGTCTCTGGGCGGGATCTTCAGCTTGGCTCATCCCAAATCCGTAAAATCCCACCCGAGGTCAACGGACCTGCCATGCCCCGCACCCCCCACCCGCTCCAGTTCCATTGGCGGACCGGTAAAACTCCGGCCAATGAGTGTGGGCGGTGTGTCTGAATCGATTTCTCAGTTTAACAGCTGTAGACAGGCTTTCCACCTCATCCCCCTCATCATTACCCACACCGAGGAACACCGCTGTGTTTAAAATGTTTAATCAGGATGTGGAGATGCCGGCGTTGGATTGGGGTGGGCACAGTAAGAAGTCTCACAACACCAGGTTAAAGTCCAACAGGTTTATTTGGTAACACAAGCTTTCGGAGCGTTGCCCCTTCATCAGGTGAGTGAGGACTTGTGTTCACAAACAGGGCATAAGTAGACACAAACTCAATTTACAGAATAATGGTTGGAATGCGAGTCTTTACAGGCAATCAAGTCTTAAAGGTACAAACAATGTGAGTGGAGAGGTGTTAAGCACAGGTTAAAGAGATGTGTATTGTCTCCAGCCAGGACAGTTAGTGAGATTTTGCAAGCCCAGGCAAGTCGTGGGGGTTACAGATAGTGTGACATGAACCCAAGATCCCGGTTGGGGCCGTCCTCATGTGTGCGGAACTTGGCTATGCGATTCTGCATTGTCATGTGTCGTGAAGGCCGCCTTGGAGAATGCTTACCAAAAGGTCAGAGGCTGAATGCCCGTGACTGCTGAAGTGTTCCCCAACAGGAAGAGAACAGTCTTGCCTGGTGATTGTCGATCGGTGTTCATTCATCCGTTGTCGCAGCGTCTGCATGGTTTCCCCAATGTACCATGCATCGGGACATCCTTTCTTGCAGCGTATCAGGTAGACAATGTTGGCCGAGTTGCAAGAATATGTACCGTGTATCGGGTGGATGGTGTTCTCACGTGAGATGATGGTATCCGTGTCGATGATCCGGCACGTCTTGCCGAGGTTGCTGTGGCAGGGTTGTGTGGTGTCTTGGTCACTGTTCTCCTGAAGGCTGGGTAGTTTGCTGCGGACAATGGTCTGTTTGAGGTTGTGCGGTTGTTTAAAGGCAAGAAGTGGGGGTGTGGGGATGGCCTTGGCGAGATGTTCGTCTTCATCAATGACATGTTGAAGGCTCCGGAGGAGATGCCGTAGCTTCTCCGCTCCGGGGAAGTACTGGACAACGAAGGGTACTCTGTCCACTGTGTCCCGTGTTTGTCTTCTGAGGAGGTCGGTGCGGTTTTTCGCTGTGGCGCGTTGGAACTGTTGATCAATGAGTCGAGCGACATATCCTGTTCTTATGAGGGCGTCTTTCAGCGTCTGTAGGTGTCAGTTGCGATCCTCCTCATCTGAGCAGTTCCTGTGTATCCGGAGGGCTTGTCCGTAGGGGATGGCTTCTTTAACGTGTTTAGGGTGGAAGCTGGAGAAGTGGAGCATCGTGAGGTTATCCGTGGGCTTGCGGTACAGTGAGGTGCTGAGGTGACCGTCCTTGATGGAGATGCGTGTGTCCAAGAATGCAACCGATTCCGGAGTGTAGTCCATGGTGAGTCTGATGGTGGGATGGAACTTGTTGATGTCATCATATAGTTGTTTCAGTGATTGTTCACCATGAGTCCAAAGGAAGAAAATGTCATCGATGTATCTAGTGCATGGCATTGGTTGAAGGTCCTGTGCAGTGAAGAGGTCTTGTTCGAACCTGTGCATGAAGATGTTGGCATATTGAGGTGCAAATTTGGTCCCCATGGCTGTTCCGTGTGTCTGGATGAAGAACTGGTTGTTGAAGGTGAAGACGTTTGGTCCAGGATGAAGCGGATGAGTTGTAGAATTGCATCTGGAGATTGGCGGTTGTCGGCGTCGAGTACTGAGGCAGTTGCAGCAATGCCGTCGTCGTGGGGGATGCTGGTGTAGAGTGCCGAGACATCCATTGTGACGAGGAACGCTCCTGGTTCAACTGCTCCATGTGTGCTGAGTTTCTGTAGGAAGTCTGTAGTGTCACGACAGAAGCTGAGGGTTCTTTGTACAATGGGTTTCAGGATGCCCTCGACATAGCCGGAGAGGTTCTCACATAGAATCCCATTGCCCGATACGGTGGGACGGCCGGGTGTGTTGGCCTTGTGTATCTTCGGGAGGAAGTAGAGATCTCCAACGCAGAGACCTTGGGTTCATGTCACACTATCTTGCCTGGGCTTGCAAAATCTCACTAACTGTCCTGGCTGGAGACAATACACACCTCTTTAACCTGTGCTTAACCCTCTCTCCACTCACATCGCCTGTACCTTTAAGACTCGATTAGCTGTAAAGACTCGCATTCCAACCATTATCTTGTAAATTGAGTTTGTGTCTATATGCCCTGTTTGTGAACACAACTCCTCACTCACCTGATGAAGGGGCAGCGCTCCGAAAGCTCGTGCTACCAAATAAACCTGTTGGACTTTAACCTGGTGTTGTGAGACTTCTTGCTGTATTTTAATCAGGTCAGGGCCCTTTAAAGCTGCTTCTGAATCCCCCCCCCCCCCCCCCCACCTCCCCCCGACCCGCTGGCTCAGAGCCTGCTCTCTTCGTTCACCACACCATCCCACACCCCTCCCCCACACTCCTCCCCACCCCCCCCCTCACACATCCCAGCAACAGTCCACACCCCTCCCTTACCCCCACACACCCCTCCCACAAATCCCTGGGGCAACACTGACCCACGCAGCCCCCAGAAACACTCCCACACACCCCTACCCCTCACACATCCCTACCCCTCACACACCCCTAACTCACACATACCCCCAGCAGCTCCACCCCTCCAGAAACTCACCCACCTGTCCCTCGACCCCAGTACGTTACTCAGTGTAACGCAGCCAATCATTTAATAACAACATGTTTTGGAGCTTGCTGCTCTCTGGTTGGCTGTCGGTGAAGCTCAGTGTTCTGTTTCTTACCCCTCGCTGTGACGTCTATTGACTTTGTCTCGATGTGAACCTAGCCAGCGGTTGTTTAACCGAAGTTGATGGGGATGATTTGAGGGTTGACTCAGTGTTTGATCCGCAATCCAGCTGCTGCTTTCCCCCAGTGGGTTCCGTTAGCGTCAGGTTTTCGGGAATGTCCGCTTGTCTCCCGGCACGGAGAGATTCCAATTCTCGGCAGATTCTGCCTCTGGCCAATTGGCTCTTGGTGCCAACAGTTGATCTGCGTTCCTCCTCCAGATGACATTGTCCCGGGTTTAGGACGGTGCAGGAGATGGGGCCAGTCTGTACTCTGACGGTGGCAGGAACTCATTTTTCTCCTGTGGTAGAGTTTTCTGCCAGAACCTCTTGTCCCTGGTGGCAGACACGGGGGCCGCGATTCTCCCAAAAGAGCTGAATTGGCGGGAAAACTGTTCTAAATCCCGGCTGTTCTGTCAGTTCAGCTTCTCACCTGAATCTCCGCACTCTGTGCACTGAAGAGGCCCCAGTCGTGAATCTCATTAAAAACCCAGGGGGTGGGGCCCATTCACACCGGAGTTTGACAGTTCTGGAACTCTGCGCATGCGCAGTGGCCCCGATCTGTCAGACACCCCGTTTGCTGGTCAGCTCGGTCGCTGGCCAGCCCGGGACCCCTGCAGTGCTGCCCCTCCAGCCGCCCCCACCCCCCCCAACGGCCTGATTGAGGCCCCCACAACAATTCCCAGGTCAGCCCTGAACCCGTGCCCCAGAGCGCCCCGATGTCCAGCCCACCCCTCCAGCAGTGGTGATCCCCCCTCACCCTGGCAGACTCCCCGCCGCTGACAACCTTCCCCAAGCCCGCCCCAATCACTGCCCTCCCTCCATAACAGACTGATCCCAATGCAGAGTGGCAGCGCCCCCCCCCCCCACCGATCGCCCCTAGGCCTTGCCCACAATAGGCCCTGCCCCCTTGGTACTGCCCAATGCCTGGTGGGCAGTGCCAAGGTGCCCCTTGGGTGGGCACTTTGCCCCTTGGGCACTGCCAGGGGCACAGGCTGGCACTGCCAGGGTGCCCATACCCAGGGGGCACCACCCCCCCCACCACCCGACCCCCTGGGGGCCCCCAATTGTCCCCCCTTCATTTCGGCGTGGTCTCCCGCTAGTGGGAGCTAGTCTAAACCCCGCTGGAATGAAGTACTCCTGGCGGGGTGGGAGATTCAATCAGGACCTGAAAGTTCACGATAATGACCTGCTAAACATATTTAAAATACATTTTTAAAAGATTTAAATCACTTACCTGCCCTCCCGCCGGTTTCCAGCGTGGTCTGACTGGCGACTGTTCGCCGGCTCTGGGAGGTGTGTATGCGTTCCCGGTGCATAAACAAATCCCGGTACAAGGCCGGCGACGCGCATCTCCCACCGCGACCCGCCAGAAAAGTTGTGGGTCGCGATGGGAGAATCGCGGCCGGGGTTTCTCTTTGTTTTCCCACCGTATGATCTGATCTTATATTTTCTAGACGATTGCTTTCATCCTGGGTGGGTTTAATAAGTCGGATCATAGAAATCATAGAAACCCTACAGTGCAGAAGGAGGCCATTCGGCCCATCGAGTCTGCACCGACCACAATCCCACCCAGGCCTTAGCCCCACATATTTACCCACTAATCCCTCTAACCTACGCATCTCAGGACTCTAAGGGGCAATTTTTAACCTGGCCAATCAACCTAACCTGCACATCTTTGGACTGTACCCAATTGCCGTTCAATCATCATTAGCTTTTGTTGTTGGTTGGGCAGTGCTCCTAAACACTGGCAGGAATTGATTCAAGCGTTGATCAGCGAACTTTCTCTGGTTAATTTTAACTTGTGCTTCATTGTTTGGATAAAATGTTCTGCTCGTCCACCTGCAGCCGGATGGTATGGTGTCGTGTTCCATTCTCCTTCAAGAAGTTCAAACTCTTGAAACAGAGAAACTGGAAGCAGGAGGAGGCCATTCGGCCCTTCGAACCTGCTCCACCATTCATTTTGATCATGGCTGATCATCGAATTCAATATCCTGATCCCCCCTTCCTCCCATATCCCTCGATCCCTTTAGCCCCAAGAGCTATATCTAATTTCTTCTTGAAACGTTTTGGCCTCAACTACTTTCTGTGGGAGTGAATTCCACACATTCACCACCCTCTGGGTGAAGAAATTTCTCCTCACTTCCGTTCTAAAAGGTTTACCCCTTATCCTCAAACTATGACCCCTAGTTCTGGACTCCCCCACCATCGGGAACATTCTTTCTGAATCTACCCTGTCTAACCCTGTTAGAATTTTATAAGTTTCTATGAGATCCCCTCTCACTCTTCTAAACGCCAGTGAATATAATCCTAACCGACTGAGTATCTCCTCAAATGACAGACCTGCCATCCCAGGAATCAGCCTGGTAAACCTTCACCGTGCTCCCTCTATAGCAAGGACATCCTTCCTCAGACAAGGACACCAAAACTGCACACAATACTCCAGGTGTGGCCTCACCAACACCCTATACAATTGCAGCAAAACATCCCTATCCCTACACTCAAATCCTCTCGCTATGAAGGCCAACATACCATTTGCCTTCTTTACTGCCTGCTGTACCTGCGCGCTTACTTTCAGCGACTGATGCACGAGGACACCAAGGTCTCGCTGAGTATCCACCTCTCTCAATTTACACCCATTCAAGTAATAATCTGTCTTCCTACTATTGCTACCAAAGTGGACAACCTCACATTTATCCACATTATACTGCATAAACCCACACACTCAGCCTGTCCAAATCACGCTGAAGCATCTCTGCATCCTCCTCACAGCTCACCCTCCCACCCAACTTTATATCATCTGCAAATTTGGAGATAATATATTCAGTTCCCTCTTCCAAATCATTAATATATAATGTGAACAGTTGGGGTCTTAGCACAGATCCCTGCGGAACCCCTAGTCACTGACTGCCGATCAGAAAAAGATCTGTGGGCCATTATCACTCACCAGTTGCTCAGAGTAGGTGAATCTGCTGAAGATTTTTCCCATTGTCTTCTCCAATGATGTTGACTTCACGATGGCAACTTCCAGCCATTTTGAACGAGCATTGACTAGAATGAGAAACCCCACTCCCTCATACGGTCCTGCATGATCAATGTGTACCCATTTCCAAACCCCCTCTAGCCAATCCTGTGGATGTAACAGAGCTAATAGTGGCAGGTTTCACACACTTTTGTGCAAGATGACACATTCCCTCCTTCTCCTCTATTTCAGCGCCTTAACCAGGCCAACAGAAATAGCTCCTCACTATCTCCTTCATTCCCACAATCCCACAATGGCCCTCGTGTAATTGGTTCAACAATCGTCTTCTCAATGGCGGTGAAATGATGACTTTCATTCCCCAGCGGAGATTTTGTGTCTGTACAGAGAACTCTAATCTTCGAATGGAGAATGGCTTCAGATCAGGATTCACTCCCGAGACCTTGCCTCGAAGCACTAATTCCATTACCTGGGAGAGTATTGGATCACTCTCGGTGTACCTCTTCACTTAGGTGACTGGAGTGCTATCCGTTCAAAGCAGAAGATGCTTATGCTCTAACTATTTGTTGGCGAATGATTTGGTGAGGGTAGTTGGGAAGCCCATCTATGTTACCATGAAGGTTTGACCAATGGTACTTGGTAGTAAAAAAGATAAGGTCAATTTCCACAGTCCCAGATGACCATAGGCTGCTCTCCCCTTTAAGGGGAGTGATTTTAACCTGAGGGTCACCACACCTCAGGCGAGGGGTAAGTTGAGACGGCGGACCCTTCATGAATTGCCTCAGCTGGTACAGGACCTTTGGTGAATTGCTGCAGTGCATCTTGTAGATGGTACACACTGCTGCTAACCAGCTATCTAGCCAACTGACCTAACCGAGCCCCCACTTGACAGTGTCACTTGATAGTACATGTGTGTGGTGACAACAGCAATGTCCTTCTCTGCGTCCTGCTCGCTGCCAGTGGTGGAATCCCGCTATGTGGTCCAAACATCGTCGTTAATGGCAATGGTCCATCAATAATGTGAATTTTCTCCTGTACAGGAACTGATGGAACCTTTTTATCCCAAAAATAATTTCCAAGGCTTCTTTCTCGATTTGTACATAATTGCTTTTAGCTTTACTCAATGTTCTGGACACAAAGGTTTTCCTTCACCTGAAGGCATGATGTGGGATATCACTGATTTGATTTGATTTGATTTATTATTGTCACATGTATTAACATACAGTTAAAAGTATTGTTTCTTGCATGCTATACAGACAAAGCATACCATTCATAGAGAAGGAAACGAGAGAGTGCAGAATGTAGTGTTACAGTCATAGCTAGAGTGTAGGACGCAAGGTAGGTCCATTCAAAAGTCTGACAGCAGCAGGGAAGAAACTGTTCTTGATCCGGTCGGTATCTTTTTCCCACTGGAAGAAGGTGGAAGAGAGAATGTCCGGGGTGCGTGGGGTCCTTAATTATGCTGGCCGCTTTTCCAAGGCAGCGGGAAGTGTAGACAGAGTCAATGGATGGGAGGCTGGTTTGCGTGATGGATTGGGCTACATTTACAACCTTTTGTAGTTCCTTGTGGTCTTGGGCAGAGCAGGAGCCATACCAAGCTGTGATACAACCAGAAAGAATGCTTTCTATGGTGCATCTGTAAAAGTTGGTAAGAGTCGTAGCTGACATGCCAAATTTCCTTAGTCTTCTGAGAAAGTAGAGGCGTTGGTGGGCTTTCTTAACTATAGTGTCGGCATGGGGGGAACCAGGACAGGTTGTTGGTGATCTGGACACCTAAAAACATGAAGCTCTCGACCTTTCCTACTTTGTCCCCATTGATGTAGACAGGGACACTGCCCCAACAGCTCAGGGTGATGTGTCACACGCTAACTGTAGGGATAGGTTTGGATCAAAATGTGTCAGGATTCTGATTGGAGCAATAACTCCCTGTTTTGTACAAACTCTTTCTCACACTGATCCACACACTTCCAGTTTTTATTCTGACGCAATACATTATGCAAGGATTTCAAAATGGACGCCAAATTGGGGACGAACCTTCCGTAGTAATTTAATAAGCCAAAGAGGTAACATTTAAACAGTGTACAGCAGCAGAGGGACCTGAGTGTGTGTAGATCAACGATGGGCAACCTCAGCTGGCGAGTGGGCCATGTGAGGGGCCCTCCTCCATCTCAGTGGACCGCAAGATTGAAATCGGGCTTGTTCACTAACTGTGACCCTGTGAATAAGATTAAGTACATTTAATACGCGCTGAATATTCCATAACGAGTTATAGAAAATGTTTCATTGCTTATTTATTAACAGAACTGTCTTCAAATGGTAAAAACGAAAGGAATATTGAAGCTTTGGACACAGAGGCACGGCTCTCACAGTCAGTGTTGTGAGCAATCAGCACCCACCTCACTTCACTCACCCTCGCTTTACGTGCGAATCGCTTCAGTCACACCGGGAGAAAAAAAACTACACGGACGGGAATCAGAATGTGGTGATCCCGTGCCTGGGCAACGGCCAGTCCGACCCCCAGGGCGCAGGTTGCCCGCAACTGGCCTAGATCATCGAAGGTAGCAGGATAGGTGGGGAGTGCATTTAATTAAATCCTGGGCTTTATTAATAGGGGCATAGAGCACAAGAGCAAGGAAGTTATGCTGAACTTATACATTTTATTTGATTTGATTTATTATTGTCACATGTATTAGTATACAGTGAAAAGTATTGTTTCTTGCGCGCTATACAGACAAAGCATACCGTTCATAGAGAAGGAAACGAGAGAGTGCAGAATGCAGTGTTACAGTCATAGCTGGGGTGTAGAGAAAGATCAACTCAGTGCAAGGTAGGTCCATTCAAAAGTCTGATGGCAGCAGGGAAGAAGCTGTTCTTGAGTCAGTTGGTACGTGACCTCAGACTTTTGTATCTTTTTCCCGAGGGAAGAAGGTGGAAGAGAGAAGTGTGAGGTCCTTAATTATGGTGGCTGCTTTTCCAAGGCAGCGGGAAGTGTAGACAGTGTCAATAGATGGGAGGCTGGTTTGCATGGTGGACTGGACTTCATTCACGACCTTTTGTAGTTTTTTACGACCTTGGGCAAAACAGGAGCCATACTAAGCTGTGATACAACCAGATCAAAAGTTGGTGAGGGTCACGGCTGATATGCCAAATTTCCTTCATCTTCTGAGAAACAAGACACTAGTTAGACCTCAGCTGGAATATTGTGTCCAGTTCTGGGCGCCATACTATAGGAAGGATGTGAACGCATTGGAGAGAATGCAGAAGAGGTTTACAAGAATGGTTCCAGGAATGAGAAACTTCAGTTATGAGGATAGATTGGAGAGGTTGGGATTGTTTTCCTTGGAGAGAAGAAGGCAAAGAGGAGATTTGATAAAGATGTTCCAAATCATGAGGGGGCTGGACAGAGTAGATAGGGAGAAACTGTTCCTGCTCATAAAAGGATCAAGAACGAGAGGGTACAGATTTAAAGTGATTTGTAAAACAAACAAATGTGACATGAGGAAAACTTTTTCACGCAGCGAGTGGTTGGGGTCTGGAATGCCGTGCCTGGGAGTGTGGTGGAGGCAGGTTCAACCGAGGCATTCAACAGGACATTAGATTATTATATAAATAGAAACAACATGCAGGGGTTACGGGGAGAAGGCAGGGGAATGGCACTGAGTCATGATGCCCGTTTGGAGAGTCAGGAAGCAGATACAATGGGCCAAATGGCCTCCTTCTGTGCCGTAACAATTCTGTGATCTCCAATATTCTTACAGCCGATGAAGTAAAGTGTTCAGAAAGGGGTGAGTTTGTTTTATGTGACTACAATAATTTTTTTTTGTGTTGTTTGTAGCTGCCTTCAGGAGATTAATTATCAGTTCCTAGAGACACCACGGTCATCCTGAAAGATTGGCAAATCCAGCGTGATAGCAGTTCAATACTAGTCCCACAGTCTCAGTCAGTTTGTGGTCAATCAGTAAACAGTCGCCCAGCAATCTCAGGGTCAGGCTAATCTAGTCTTTAAAAAAGCAAAGATTGCTACAATAATCCTCATTATCATCTGATTGAGTGACCAAGCTTCATTGCTTAATCAAGGACTTGTCTCCATCTGACTTTCTGGTATTACATAGAATCTTGGAAACCCTACAATGCAGAAGGAGGCCATTCGGCCCATTGAGTCTGCACCGACAACAATCCCACTTAGGCCCTATCCCCGTCACCCCAGATATTTACCCCACTAATCTCTCAAACCTACGCATCCCGGGACACTAAGGGGCAATTTACCATGGCCAATCAACCTAACCTGCACATCTTTGGACTGTGGGAGGAAACCGGAGAACCCGGAGAAAACCCACGCAGGCATGGGGAGAACGTGCAGACTCCGCACAGACAGTGACCCAAGCCGGGAATCGAACCCAAGTCTCTGGAGCTCTGAGGCAGCAGTGCTAACCACTGTGCCACCGTGCCACCCAATATTATATTGGCTTGCTGTGGCTCTGGTCACCTCCACAAGCAGAAACACTCTCTTTCTGATCAAATAAAAGATAAATGCTACGGCTGCTGGGAACCTGAGATAAAAACAGAAAATGCTGGAAAAGAACCTGAGAGAAACAGAGTTAATGTCTCAAGTCCGATATGATTTTTTTGGGAACTCAGGTTCTGAGGGAGGGTCGTACGGATTTGAAACTTTGGGCGGGATTCTCTGGCCTCCCAGTCACATGTTTCTTAACAACGGGAGGCAGCGCGCCATTGGCCAGTGGCGGGATCTTGTGGTCAACTACACTGGCTCATACAGTCATAGAGGTTTACAGCATGAAAACAGGCCCTTCGGCCCAACTTGTCCATGCTGCCCTTTTTTTTAAACCCCTAAGCTAATCCCAACTGCCCACATTTGGCCCATATCCCTCTATACCCATCGTATCCATGTAACTGTCTAAACGCTTTTTAAAAGACAAAATTGTACCCGCCTCTACTACTGCCTCTGGCAGCTTGTTCCAGACACTCACCACCCTCTGTGTGAAAAAATTGCCCCTCTGGACCCTTTTGTATCTCTCCCCTCTCACCTTAAACCTATGCCCTCTAGTTTTAGACTCCCCTACCTTTGGGAAAAGATCTTGACTATCTAGCTGATCTGTGCCCCTCATTATTTTATAGACCTGTATAAGATCACCCCGAAGCCTCCTATGCTCCAGGGAAAAAACATCCCAGTCTATCCAGCCTCTCCTTATAACTCAGACCATCAAGTCCCAATAGCATCCTAGTAAATCTTTTCTGCACTCTTCCTAGTTTAATAATATCCTTTCTACAATAGGGTGACCGGAACTGTACACAGTATTCCAAGTGTGGCCTTACCAATGTCTTGTACAACTTCAACAAGATGTCCCAACTCTTGTATCCAATCAGTGATTCTCCTGAATCAGACACTGAGAGAGTGAGAACACCACCGTGAGCTATGAGGGAATCTACTACAGCCCTGATCCCCTTCCCTCCGTGCCTCTGTGCCTTCCTCCCAAGTGCTTCCCATTCACTGAGTGAATATCTGCTCTCGCCTCCAGTACCCCCTCTGACACAACAGCCTCATCCCCGACATTATTTCCCCTGTAGACCATCAGGGTGCATAGCATTGAGCCTCCACTTCCTCATGACATCTATGATGTGGAGCTGCCGGCGTTGGACTGGGGTGGGCACAGGAAGAAGTCTCACAGGTTAAAGTCCAACAGGTTTATTTGGAATCACGAGCTTTCGGAGCGCTGCTCCTTCACCTGGTGTTGTGAGACTTGTTACTCATGACATCTGACCACTCAAATGCCGCACCCCCTCCATTCCGTCCACCTGCCCCCGCCCCCCACCGTATGGGGAGAGTAACACCCTGCCCCGAGCTGCACTCATCCATGTCCCCAGAGTTCTCTCTGGTGCCCCTTGACTGTCAGACAGGCTGAGGAGAAATGGCTGCCTGAGCGTTCACCTCAGATCTCCCCCCGGGAAGCGAATGTGCGCAGGTTCACACCGATGTACACTGATGGGTGTACAAGTCCACAGATCCTTAAAGGTGGAGAGGGTGGTGAAGAAGGCATATGGCATGTTTGCCTTTATTGGACGGGGCATAGAATATAAAAGTTGGCATATGATGTTGCAGCTGTATAGAACGCTGGTTAGGCCACATTTGGAATACTGCGTCCAGTTCTGGTCGCCGCACTACCAGAAGGACGTGGATGCTTTGGAGAGAGTACAGAAAAGGTTTACCAGGATGTTGCCTGGTATGGAGGGTCTTAGCTATGAGGAGAGATTGGGTAAACTGGGGATGTTCTCCCTGGAAAGACGGAGGATGAGGGGCGACCTAATAGAGGTGTATAAAATTATGAAGGGCATAGATAGGGTGAACAGTGGGAAGCTTTTTCCCAGGTTAGAGGTGACGAACACAAGGGGTCACGGGTTCAAGGTGAGGGGGGCAAGGTTCAACACAGATGTCAGGGGGACGTATTTTACACAGAGGGTGGTGGGGGCCTGGAATGCACTGCCAAGCAAGGTGATTGAGGCGGACACGCTGGGATCGTTTAAGACTTATCGAGATAGCCACATGAACAGACTGGGAATAGAGGGATACAAACGAATGGTCTAGTTGGGCACTTGAGCGGCGCAGGCTTGGAGGGCCGAAGGGCCTGTTCCTGTGCTGTATTGTTCTTTGTTCTTGATGGCCAGCTGTTGTAAATGACACCGTCGAAAGTCACGCTTTACAAACTCTCCGGATTTTGAGCTTGTCGCCATTCCCCCGCTCAGGGGGTCTGGGCTCAAGATTCTGTCCAACGAATTTGATATTTTTCAATGGGTTTTGATTGCAGTTTTGTCATCCCTGTAGATTGATTCAATAAACATGTCACAGTAACCGATATTCCTTTCCTCTGTGGTCCTCGGAGTGTTAACCCTCCTCTTCTCTGCCCCTTCCTTCACTGAGTGAAGACAAAGAACAAAGAACAAAGAACAATACAGCACAGGAACAGGCCCTTCGGCCCTCCAAGCCCGCGCCGCTCCCCGGTCGAGGATTGAATCCTGAATCCAGGATCCCCGCCCAATTTTCCAGCCTGTCTACATACCAATATCCTATCCACCGACAAGACGGATTGGGAAGTTGCTAACATTACCCTTCATGACTTTTGAATGTGTGAAATGAATGGGGCTTACCTCGAGTTTGCTGTGCGGGTGGCAACGGTGGCCCAGTGGTTGGCACTGCTGCCTCACAGCGCCAGGAACCCAGGTTTGATTCCCGGCTCGGGTCACTGTCTGTGTGGAGTCAGCACATTCTCCCCGTGTCTGCGTGGGTTTCCTCCGGGTGCTCCGGTTTCCGCCCACAGTCCAAAAATGTGTGGATTAGGTTGATTGACCATGCTAAATTGACCCTTAATGTCAGGGAGATTAGCAGGGAAAGAGATGGGATTACCGGAATAGGGCCTGGGTGGGATTGTGGTCAGTGCCGACTCGATGGGCCAAATGGCCTCCTTCTGCACTGTAGGGATTCTATGGATTATCAGTAAAATTGGATCACACAACAACTGAGGGATTGGGGAAATTCACCGCTCTTTATTGTTGAACAGAAAGTGTTTGCATTGGGTTTTTTTTGATGGACAGGCGGTGCTGTTGGGATGGAGCCCCTTCTGTCCAAAAATCAATCTTATATTTTTGTTCACATTTGAAAATGCCAGACTCACACCAGCCGGGGAGATTTCATATTGGGCATAAAAGTTGACCCCTTTTTTTGGACAGATTTTACAAGGTTTAAATGTCAACTGACACACCGCCAACATTGGTATCTATCAAACTGAAGCCACATCTCTTTCTCAGAATGTCAGCCACACTGACAGACCAGCATTTACTGCCCTCGAGAAGGTGGCGGTGAGTTGCCTTCTTGAACTGCTGCAGTCCGTGTGGTGTAGGTACACCCACTGTGCTGTTAGAGAAGGAGATCTGGGATTTTGACCCAGCGACAATGAAGGAGTGGCGAAGTATTTCACAGGCAGAATTGCATAGAATCCCTCCAGTGCAGAAAGAGGCCATTCGGCCCATTGGGTCCATGCCGACTCTTATCCAGGCCTGCCCTATCCCTGTAACTCCATGCATTTACCAGGGCCAATCCACCTAACCTACACGTCTTTGCACACTAAGGGGGCCAATCTACCTAATCTGAACATCTTTGGACTGTGGGAGGCAACCGGAGCACCCGGAGAAACCCAGGGTAACACATGGAGAGTGTGCAAACTCCACACAGGCAGTCATCTGAGGCCGGAATTGAACAAAGCTATGTAGAGGGACAGGTAGTATTGAGGAAGCAGGGGGCTCCAGAAGGACTTGGACAGGTTAGGAGAGTGGGCAAAGAAGTGGCAGATGGAATACAATGTGGAAAAGTGTGAGGTGATGCACTTTGGAAGGAGGAATGGAGGCATAGACTATTTTCTAAATGGGAAAATGCTTGGGAAATCAGAAACACAAAGGGACTTGGCAGTCCTTGTTCAAGATTCTCTTAATGTTAACGTGCAGGTTCAGTCGGCAGTTAGGAAGGCAAATGCAATGTTAGCATTCATGTTGAGAGGGCTAGAATACAAGAGGCTATATAAGGCTCTGGTCAAACCCCATTTGGAGTATTGTGAGCAGTTTTGGGCCCCGTATCTAAGGAAGGATGTGCTGGCCTTGGAAAGGGTCCAGAGGAGGTTCACAAGAATGATCCCTGAAATGAAGAGCTTGTCGTATGAGGAACGGTTGAGGACTCTGGGTCTGTACTCGTTGGAGTTTAGAAGGATGAGGAGGGATCTTATTGAAACTTACAGGAGACTGCGAGGCCTGGATAGAGTGAACGTGGAGAGAATGTTTCCACTAGTAGGCAAAACCAGAACCAGAGGGCACAACCTCAGACTAAAAGGACAATCCTTTAAAACAGAGATGAGGAGAAATTTCTTCAGCCAGAGAGTGGTGAATCTGTGGAACTCTTTGCCACAGAAGGCTGTGGAGGCCAGGTCACTGAGTGTCTTTAAGACAGAGATAGATAGTTTCTTGATTAATAAGGGGATCAGGGGTTATGAGGAAAAGGCAGGAGAACGGGGATGAGAAAAAAATCAGCCATGATTGAATGGCGGAGCAGACTCGATGGGCCGAGTGGCCTAATTCTGCTCCTATGTCTGATGGTCTTATGGTCTAACCCAGGTCTCTGGCGCTGTGAGGCAGCAGTGCTAAACACTGCGCCACCATGCTGCCCATTTCCAAGTCAGGATGGTGAGTGACTTAGAGGGGAACCTCCAGGTGGTGGTGTTCCCATTGTCTGCTGCCCATGTCCCTCTCGATGGTAACAGTCGCATGTTTGGAAGGTACAATTGGAAAAGTCTTGGTGAGTGGCTTCATCCTCTTATGTCTTTGGTTCAATGAGTTGACGTTGTAGCCTTGTTTCGATTACAGTCGGAGTGCAAGCTGGATTATTTTCCAGTACATAAGACACTTCACTGGGTTAAAGTCCGGCGAGCATTATCTATTGGTCACTCTATCTGAATCCCGCGATCTGTGAAAAACGGCCAGCAATTTCAGACAGGGTCATTGTAATCAGGCAGCACAAGGTTATTCCCTCCTGAACCCACACCTCACTTACACAATCTGTTTTTTTCCTTAGTCCATTTTAAAAACAAAATGGTTTACCCAATTGACACAGTCAGCATTCTAACATCACAAAGATTAAAGAGCCTTAAAAATATTCCAAAGCAAAATGTTTTTTGAAATGAGCAAGAAGTGTTTGACCGCGATTGTTTCAATATTGATCTTTCTTTGAGTTAGATTCTGAGTCAGGTGCCGCAGAATGAGTACTGGAGACATGATGATGGTCAAATTCAAATAACAAAGAAAATTACAGCACAGGAACAGGCCCTTCGGCCCTCCAAGCCTGCACCAACCATACCGCCCATCTGAACTAAAACCCCCTGCCCTTCCACGGACCATATCCCTCTATTCCCGTCCTATTCATATATTTGTCCAGCCGCCCCTTAAAGCTCACTGTTCGTATCCGCTTCCACTACCTCCCCCGGCAGCGAGTTCCAGGCACCCACCACCCTCTGTAAAAAAATCTGCCTCGTACATCTCCTTTAAACCTTGCACCTCACACCTTAAACCTGTGCCCCCTAGTAATTGACTCTTCCACCCTGGGAAAAAGCTTCTGACTATCCACTCTGTCCATGCCTCTCATAATCTTGTAGACTTCTATCAGATCACCCATCAATCTCTGTCGTTCCAGTGAGAACAAACAAAGTTTCTCCAACCTCTCCTCATAGCTAATGCCCTCCATACCAGGCAACATCCTGGTAAATCTTTTCTGTACCCTCTCCATAGCCTCCACATCCTTCTGATACTGTGGCGACCAGAATTAAACACTATATTCCAAGTGCGGCCTAACTAAGGCTCTATAAAGCTGCAACATGACTTGCCAATTTTTAAACTCAGTGCCCTGGCCGATGAAGGCAAGCATGCCGTATGCCTTCTTGACTACCTTCTCCACCTGCATTGCCACTTTCAGTGACCTGTGTACCTGTACACCCAGATCCCTCTGCCTATCAATACTCTTGAGGGTTCTGCCATTTACTGTATCTTTCCTATCTGTATTAGACCTTCCAAAATGCATTACCTCACATTTGTCCGGATTAAACTCCATCTGCCATCTCTCCGCCCAAGTCTCCAACCGATCCATATCCTGCTGTACCCTCCGACGGTCCTCATTTGCAGAGGAATGGTCAAATGGGTTGTGGGTGTGACAAGGAGAAAATGTGGGCACCGAAACTCGCCATCTTTACACCCCGGGAAATATTTTCAAAGGCAATTGAGTTTGTGAAACATGCAATAAAAGGCGATTTAACGAGGGAATCGCTAGTCTCAGAAGGGACGGCAGAATGGAGATTCCAGACCTTGCCAGGTACACAGTACTGGAAGTGGAGCAAAGGTTGGCCTTGACTGCAGTTGGCGAGGGTTGTGAGAGGTAGCATTGCGTCGTACAGAGGGTGGGACAGATCAAAGGACTGCCACACAAACTGGAGGTTAGCCAAGCACAGGGAGCACATTGGGAGCATACAGATCTCAAGTCCTTGGTGACGTAAGGCTCATGTTTACTGCGTGGGAACAGCGAGAGGCCAGGGGGACAATGCTGCAATTTAACTCGGGATCACGCACTGGGGGATTTGAGACCTCCAGTGAGGGGGAGCGCTGGAGAATGGGGCTGCAGCACCCAGAGAGGCATGAGGGTGAAAGGGGCATGGGCAGGGAGAGCACAGAGGGGAGCACAACAGGCCTCAGATTCACATGGGGGCACTATCCCCCTGGAGGTTTCCCATCAGAGACTCTGCTTTCCCCAACTGCCTGAGAATCAGCGTCACTGAGAACCGTCACTCCCAGGAGAGCTATTCGACATTGAGAACCGTCACTCCCAGGAGAGCTATTCGACACTGAGAACCGTCACTTCCAGGAGAGCTGTTCGACAGTGAGAACCGTCACTCCCGGGAGAGCTATTCAACACTGAGAACCGTCACTCCCGGGAGAGCTATTCGACACTGAGAACTGTCACTCCCAGGGGAGCTATTCGACACTGAGAACAGTCACTCCCAGGAGAGCTATTTGACACTGAGGACCGTCACTCCCAGGAGAGCTATTCCTCTCTGAGAACCGTCAGTCCCGGGAGAGCTATTCAACACTGAGAACCGTCACTCCCGGGAGAGCTATTCAACACTGGGAACCGTCACTCCCGGGAAGAGCTATTCGACACTGAGAACCATCACTCCCGGGGGAGCTATTCAACACTGAGAACTGTCACTCCCGGGAGAGCTATTCGATACTGAGGACTGTCACTCCAGAGAGAGCTATACAACTCTGAGAACCATAACTCCAGGGAGAACTATTCCTTCCTGAGAACCATCACTCCTGGGAGGGCTATTCGACACTGAGAACCGTCACTCTGAGGAGAGCTATATCTCTGAGAACCATCACTCCTGGGAGAGCTATTCGACACTGAGAACCGTCACTCCGAGGAGAGCTATTCGACACTGAGAACCGTCATTCCAATGGAGCTATTCGACACAGGACCATCACTCCAGAGAGAGCTATTCCTCTCTGAGAACCATCACTTGAGAAAGAGCTATTCGACAATGAGGACCGTCATGAATCAATTCCAGCCTCCTGGACTACCTGGATCCACTACAGTTTGCCTACCGTCGCAACAGGTCCACAGCAGATGTTGTCATCTCCCTGGCCCTGCACTCAACCCTGGAACACCTGGATAACAAGGACACCTATGTCAGACTCCTATTTATTGACTACAGCTCAGCCTTCAACACTATTGTTCCTACAAAACTCATCTCCAAACTCCATGGCCCGGGCCTCGGCACCTCCCTCTGCGACTGGATCCTGAACTTCCTAACCCACAGACCACAATCAGTAAGGATAGGCAACAACACCTCCTCCACGATCATCCTCAACGCCGGTGCCCCACAAGGCTGTGTTCTCAGCCCCCTACTATACTCCTTATACACCTGTGACTGTGCGGCCAAATTCCCCTCCAATTCGATTTTCAGGTTTGCTGACGACACCACCGTAGTGGGTCGGATCTCAAACAATGACGTGACAGAGAACAGGAGTGAGGTAGAAAATCTGGTGAACTGGCGCGGCAACAATAATCTCTCCCTCAATGTCAACAAAATGAAGGAGATTGTCATTGACTTCAGGAAGCGTAAAGGAGAACATGCCCCTGTCTACATCAATGGGGATGAAGTAGAAAGAGTTGAGAGCTTCAAATTGTTAGGTGTCCAGATCACCAACAATCTGTCCTGGTCCCCCCATGCCGACACTATAGTTAAGAAAGCCCACCAACGCCTCTACTTTCTCAGGAGACTAAGGAAATTTGGCATGTCAGCTACAACTCTCACCAACTTTTACAGATGCACCATAGAAAGCATTCTTGCTGGTTGTATCACAGCTTGGTGTGGCTCCTGCTCTGCCCAAGACCGCAAGAAACTACAAAATGTCGTGAATGTAGCCCAATCCATCACGCAAACCAGCCTCCCATCCATTGACTCCGTCTACACTTCCCGCTGCCTCAGCAAAGCAGTCAGCATAATTAAGGACCCCACGCACCCCGGACATTCTCTCTTCCACCTTCTTCCTTCGGGAAAAAGATATAAAAGTCTGAGGTCACGTACCAGTCAACTCAAGAACAGCTTCTTCCCCGCTGCTGTCAGACTTTTGAATGGACTTACCTTGCACTAACTTAATCTTTCTCTGCACCCTAGCTATTACTGTAACACTACATTCTGCACTCTCTTGTTTCCTTCTCTATGAACGGTATGCTTTGTCTGTATAGCGCGCAAGAAACAATACTTTTCACTGTATGTGAATACATGTGACAATAATAAATCAAATCAAATCAAATTCAGGGAGGTAGGGACACTCAGGAGGCCTTTATTCAGCATTCCTTCAGCTAGCTTCCTATGTTCACATACTTGAAAGCAAGTTCCACCTGCAGCCTATTATCAAAGCAACATGGCATTAATCCAGTGGTTCCCAAACTTTTTTCACTGGGCCGCACTTTTGGAATAAAAATTTGCTCGCGCCACACCCAATTTTTTATTGATAAGAAATACTTCAAAAACAAAAAAAAACAACTCCTAGCAGTGCTTGATTCATACCATAGAACACAACTACTTTATAATCTGATCATGGGACATCATCCTCAGCATCACTTAATGCTCTTGCCCTCACTTTGGAAAAATATCTATCCATGTTTAAATGTTTCTTTGATTGTCCTTGAATCTTCCCGCCACACTTGCCATCCTCTCTCACCGCACCAGTGTGGCGCGCCGCACCCTTTGGGAACCACTGCATTAAGATAAAGACTAAAACCAAACTCTACCAGGTCGTTTTCCTTCTGCTCCATTGTACAGATTACTGGGTCCTGCAAAAGGGGCCCACGTCAAAACTGGGGAACCTTCTACCAAAGACACCTGAGCTCCATCATGGCGAGACAAAAACCACCAACACCTTCCCACATGCTGGGGTCCACAACACAGTGACCGCTCTCCAAAGAAACCAGCTGACTACTGTCGGGAACCTCCGACCTCACTCGTGGCTGGGATTCTCCGGCATCGCTGCAGTGAATGGAGTTTTGGCTGAGCGCCAAGTTCCCCGTTCTCGCTGGCAGCAGGAGGAGGCGGGTACAAAGGAGATCAGAGAATCCCGGCCCTATCCCTGCTGCACGAGAGACTGGAGATCTCCCGTGGGGAACTGTCTCAAGGCAAATACATCAAGTTGGTCAGCGCAAATATACAAGGACACCCTAAAAATAAGAACTTAATGAATGCTCTATATCGCAGAGAGAACACTGCAGCTGATTGGTCCACCTGTAGGCCAGCATTGAAATTTGATTCAGGCTCCTTCGAGGACCAGCTACACTGAACGAACAACATCTGCATGCTCGGAGGGAGGCCAGAGGTGGCACAGCTGCAGATGTTGTCCCCAAGCACCAGTGACATCAGCATGAACTAAAACCAGCCTCCCATCCATTGACTCTGTCTACACTCCCCGCTGCCTCGACAAAGCAGCCAGCATAATTAAGGACCCCACGCACCCCGGATATTCTCTCTTCCACCTTCTTCCTTCGGGAAAAAGATACAAAAGTTTGAGGTCACGTACCGACCGACTCAAGAACAGCTTCTTCCCTGCTGCTGTCAGACTCCTGAATGGACTTACCTTGCATTAAGTTGATCTTTCTCCACACGCTAACTATGACTGTAACACTACATTCTGCACTCTCTCCTTTCCTTCTCTATGAATGGTATGCTTTGTCTGTATAGCGCACAAGAAACAATACTTTTCACTGTATGCGAATACATGTGACAATAATAAATCAAATCAAATCGAATCAAACTGTCAGTTAGAGTCTTACAGCACAGAAACAGGCCCTTCAGCCCCCATGTCTGTGCTGACCATCCAATACCAATCTGTGCTAATCCCATTTACCAGCACCTGAACCATCGCCTACTCGGCCTTGGCTATTTAATGCTCGTCCAGATGTTTCTTAAATGTTGCTGGAGTTTCTGCCTCCACCATCCTCTCAGGCAGTGCCTTCCATATTTCCACCACCCTCTGGGTAAAAATCTTTTTCCTCAGATCCTCTTGAAACCTCTTACTCTTCACCTTAAACCTATATTCTCTGATCTTAGATGCCTTTGCCATGGGAAAAAGGTTCTTACGATTTACTGTATCTATGCTGCCCATGCCACATGGTGGCACAGTGGTTAGCACTGCTGCCTCACAACACAAAGAACCCGGGTTCAATTCCTGCCTCGGGTCACTGTGTGGAGTTTGCACGTTCTCCCCGTGTCTGCGTGGGTTTCCTCCGGGTGCTCCGGTTTCCTTCCACAGTCCAAAGATGTGTGGGTTAGGCTGATTGGCCATGATAAATTGTCGCTAGTGTCAGAGGATGAGCAGGGTAAATAAAGTTTATTTATTAGTCACAAGTAGGCATACATTAACGCTGCAGTGAAGTTACTGTGAAAATCCCCTAGACGCCACACACTCCGGCGCCTGTTCGGGTACATTGAGGGAGAATTTAGCATGGACAATGCATCTAACCAGCACATCTTTGGAGTGTGGGAGGAAACCAGAGCAGCTGGAGGAAACCCACGCAGACACGGGGAGAATGTGCAAACTCCACACAGAAAGCGACGCGAGCCAGGAATTGAACCCGGGTCCCTGGTGCTGTGAGGCAGCAGCGCTAACCACTCTGCCACCGTGCCACCCACATGGGGTTATGGGAATAGGGCCTGGGTGGGATTGTGGTTGGTGCAGACTCAATGGGTCGAATGGCCTCCTTCTGCGCTGTCGGGATTCTATGGTTCTAATTTTGTACACCTCTATCAGATTTCCCTCAGCCTCCTCTGCTCCAGGGAAAACAAACCCAGCCTATCCAGTCTCTCCTCGTAGCTGAAATTTTCCATTCCAGGGAAGATCCTGCTGAATGCAGATGTGAATCCGCACCCTCTCCAGTGCAATCACGTCCTTCCAATAATGTGGCAATCAGAACTGCACACAGTACTCCATCTGTGACCAAACCAATGTTTTATAAAGTTGTACCAAGACCTCCCTGCCCCTATATTCTATACCCTGACTAATGAAAGCAAGCATTCCGTATGCCTTCTTCACCATCCTATCTGCCTGTGCTGCCACCTTCAGGGATCCATGGACTTGTACCTCAAGGTGCCTTTGTTCCAGGCTAATCTCTTATCCCAGTCTTCAGTCATGAGAAGGCAGACAGAAGACAATGAACTCAAATAACGAGGGGTCCACCTTTACCGTTCCAATTACTTTTATATTGAATTGAACATCTATTTATGTAACCTCATTCATGCCCTCAGGATGCCTTGAACAACTGCCAAAGAAGCACTTTTGCAACATTATCACTGTGTAATGTAGGCAAACATGTCAAAATAATCAGTACTGAGCAAGGTCTCACAAACAGCGGTGGAATAAACAATAGATAATCTTGCTTTCCCAGAGATATTGGCTGAGAGATAAATATTGGTCGGGATATCGAGAGAACCCACTCACTGTTGCAAAGCAATCCATGAGTTATTTCATGGTATATGGACGTCGCTGGCAAGGCCAGCATTTGTTGCCCATCCCTACTGGAACTGTGTGGCTGGAAGGCAGTTAGGAGTCAACCACATTGCCGTGGCCTTGAGTCACAAATAGTCAAAGACTATTTCCTCGGGTGAATGGAGCGGTAACTAGGGGGCATAACTATAGGGTTCATGGTGGGAGATATAGGAAGGATGTCCGAGGTAGGTTTTTTACTCAGAGAGTGGTTGGGGTGTGGAATGGACTGCCTGCAGGGATAGTGGAGTCAGAAACTTTAGGAACATTTAAGAAGCTATTGGATAGGCACATGGAGTACTTCGGGATGATAGGGAGGAAATAGCTTGATCTGGGTTTCAGACAAAGCTCGGCACAACATCGTGGGCCGAAAGGCCTGTTCTGTGCTGTACTGTTCTATGTTCTATGTTCTATGTCAGCCAGACGGGGTAAGGATGGCAGATTTCCTTCCCTAAAGGGCATAAGTGAACCAGATGATTTTTATAACAATCAATAATAGTTTCATGGTCACCATTACCGACACAAACTTTCAATTCTTGATTATCTATTTATTTAGTTGAACTTAAATTGACATCTCATCTCTAGTATTAGACTGGGCCTTTGGCCTACTAGTCCAGTGACATTAGCACAATGTCACTATCTCTTCCTATAACATGATCCAAGTTCTACAATTCAAAAAGGGGCTGCTGGTGTAGTGTCCATGCCGACACTCGAGTTAAGAAAGCCCACCAATGCCTCTATTTTCTCAGAAGACTAAGGAAATTTGGCATGTCAGCTACGACTCTCACCAACATTTACAGATGCATCATGGAACGCATTCTTTCTGGTTGTATCACAGCTTGGTATGGCTCCTGCTCTGCCCAAGACCGCAAGGAACTACAAAAGGTCGTGAATGTAGCCCAATCCATCACTCAAACCAGCCTCCCAGCCATTGACTCTGTCTACACTTCCCACTGCCTCGGCAAAGCAGCCAGCATAATCAAGGACCCCCACGCACCACGGACATTCTCTCTTCCACCGTCTTCCGTCAGGAAAAAGATACAAAAGTCTGAGGTCACGTACCAACCGACTGAAGAACAGCTTCTTCCCTGCTGCCATCAGACTTTTGAATGGATCTACCTCGCATTAAGTTAATCTTTCTCTACACCCTAGCTATGATTGTAACACTACATTCTGCACTCTCTCCTTTCCTTCTCTATGAACGGTATGCTTTGTCTGTATAGCGCGCAAGAAACAATACTTTTCACTAATACATGTGACAATAATAAATCGAATCAAATCAAATCAAATAATTCCATAAGATTTCGGGTAGTCATGGATAAGGACAAGAGTGACCCTCAGGGCTTATTTGAGCAAGGGCCAATACATCCAAATTAGACAGGAACTGGGGAATGTGGATTGGGAGCGGCCATTTGAGGACAAAGCCATGCCTGCCATGTGGGAGGCTTCTAAAGGCCGGTTGATTGAAGTGCAGGACAGGCAGGTCCCCGCAAAAATGAAGGATAGAAATGGCAGGTTTCAGGAACCATGATGACAAGGGAATTTGTAAGCTTAGTCAAAAGGAAAAAGGAAGCATACAGTAGGTCTAAGCATTTACAAACCGACGAAGCCCTTGAGGAATATAGTGAAAGTAGGAAGGAACTTAAACATGGAATTTGGAGAGCTAAAAGGGGCCATGAAGTGTCTTTAGCAAACAGGGTCAAGAAGAATCCCAAGACTCTTTATGCATATATTAGGAGTAAAAGGGTAGTATGAGAAAGAGTAGGCTCAAGGACATTGGAGGGAAGTTATGCGTGGAACCACAAGAAGTTGAGATCCTTAATGAGACTTTGTATCGGTATTCAACAAGGAGAAGGACATGACAGATGTTAAGGTCAGGGATAGATGTGTGAACGCTCTAGAGAATGTCAATATATCGAACGAGGAAGTGTTGAGAATCCTAAAATGCATTAAGGTCGACAAGTCTCCGGGGCCGGATGGGATTTATCCCAGGTTACTGTGGGAGGCAAAGGGAGAAATAGCTGGGGCCTTAACTGATATCTTCACATCCTCTTTGACCACAGGCGAGGTTCCAGAGGCCTGGAGAATAGCCAATGTTGTTTCCTTGTTTAAGAAAGGAAGCAGAGATAATCCAGCAAATTATAGGCCGCTGAGACTGATGTCAGTGGTGGAAAAGTTTTTGGAGAAGATACTGAGGGACAGGATATATGTGCATTTGGAAGAAAATGGGCTAGTTAGTGACAGGCAACATGGTTTTGTACGGGGAAGCTCAGGTCTCACCAACTTTACCGGAAGGATGTGGAAGCTTTGGAGAGAGTGCAAAGAAGGTTCACCAGGATGTTGCCTGGTCTCGAGGGTGTTGGCTATGAGGAGAGGTTGAATAAACTAGGATTGTTTTCACTGGAAAGATGGAGCCTGAGGGGAGACCTGATAGAGGTCTACAAAACTGTGAGAGCCATAGACAGGATGGATAGTCAGAGGCTTTTTCCCAGGGTGGAAGTGTCAATTACAAGGGGGCACAGGTTCAAGGTGAGAGAGAGAAAGTTTAAGGGAGATGTGCGGGGGATGTTTTTCACGCAGAGAGTGGTGGGTGCCTGGAACGCGCTGCCAGAGGAGGTGGTGGAAGCAGACACATTAGCAATTTTTAAGAGGCATCAGGATGGGTACATGAACAGGGAGGAAATAGAGGGATACGGACTGAGTAAGGACAGAAGGTTTTTTGTTTAGTTAGGGCATCATGATTGGCACAGGTTTGGAGGGCTGAAAGGCCTGTTCCTGTGCTGTACTTTTCTTGGCTCACTTGATGAAGGAGCAGCGCTCCAAAAGCTCGTGCTTCCAAATAAACCTGTTGGACTTTAACTTGGTTTTGTGGGACTACTTACTGTGCCCATCCCAGTCCAACGCCAGCATCTCCACATCATGTACTTTTCTTTGTTTTTCTTTGTTATTTATGGAGGAGGACAAGGGCAGCAGGTACCTGAGAATACCACCACCTGTAAGTTACTCACCATCCTGACTTGGAAATATATCAATCATTTCTTAACTGTCGCTGGGTCAAAATCCAGGACCTCCCTCCCTAATAGCACTGTAGGTGTACCTATATCATGTGCACTTCAGCAGTTCCTGAACTGGTGCATGCTATAGTTAAGAAAGCCCACCAACACCTCTACTTTCTCAGAAGACTAAGGAGATTTGGCATGTCAGCTACGACTCTCACCAACTTTTACAGATGCACCATAGAAAACATTTTTTCTAGTTGTATCATAGCTTGGTATGGCTCCTGCTCTGCCCAAGACCACAAGAAACTACAAAGGTCATGAATGTAGCCCAATCCATCACGCAAACCAGCCTCCCATCCATTGACTCTGTCTACACTTCCCGCTGCCTCGGCAAAGCAGCCAGCATAATTAAGGACCCCACACACCCCGGACATTCTCTCTTCCACCTTCTTCCGTTGAGAAAAATATACAAAAGTCTGAGGTCACGTACCAACCGACTGAAGAACAGCTTCTTCCCTGCTGCTGTCAGACTTTTGAATGGACCTACCTCGCATTAAGTTGATCTTTCTCTACACCCGAGCTATGACTGTAACACTACATTCTGCACTCTCTCCTTTCCTTCTCTATGAACGGTATGCTTTGTCTGTATAGCGCGCTAGAAATAATACTTTTCACTGTATACTTATACATGTGACAATAATAAACCAAGCAAATCAAAACTTGCAGGTGGTGGTGTTCCCATGCGTCTGCCGCCCTTGTCCTTCTGGGTGGGAGAGGTGACACGGCTTTGGGAGGTTGCAGTCAGTCTGAAATTTTAAAAATGAGTGCCAACTTCATTGAAAAAGAAAATCTCAAATCGATAGGAAGGAAGCGGTCTTCAAAATGTTGAACAACAACCTGAATATAAAGTGTGGACTTTGGCAAAAAACCGCACTTTGATGGATCCATGCCTTTTTTTCAAATCTCAGAAACTATGTTGAGGGAGGGCTTTGGGTTTTGGCAGAATGTCAGATAAACTGCCTCTTTCTCCGGGTTACTTATTCTCTCAGTGTTGACTGTGGCAACATCCTGAGGCAGCAGTTTGTGGGTTAGAGAGCAGCTGACCTGGTCAAAGCTGAACTATAAAATATCCCCATTCAGAAATCCCATCTCACCTTCTGCCAGGGGCTTACACAGGAGAAGGCAAAATGCAGCGTCTCACACTGTTCCTCATCTTCGCCCTGACCTCCCTTAGCAGAGGCACAGCACAGGTAAGTGTTTCTCATCAGGGGCTGGCCTTTAACAGAGCACCAGCGCCTGCTGTGTCTTCCTTTTCTCAAATGTGCTTGAAGAAGCCAGCCTGTTTAGTGTGACACAGAATCATCGGATCCCCACAGTGCAGAAGGAGGCCATTCGACCCATCAAATCTGCACTGACCACAAGCCCACCCAGGCCCATAACCCCATGCATTTGATGCATGGGCTGGCACTGCGGTTAGCACTGCTGCCTCACAGCGCCCGGGACCCAGGTTCGATTCCCGGCTTGGGTCACTGTCTCTGTGGAGTCTGCACGTTTTCCTCGTGTCATCGTGGGTTTCCTCCGGGTGCTCCAGTTTCCTCCCACAGTCCAAAAGACGTGCTGGTTAGGTGCATTGGCCGTGCTAAATTCTCCCTCAGTGTTACCCGAACAGGCGCCAGAGTGTGGCGACGAGGGGATTTTCACAGTAACTTCATTGCAGTGTTAATGCAAGCCTACTTGTGATTAATAAATAAGGAGATAATGCTATGGGGACCCTGGTCCGAATTCAATTTTTAAAAACCTGGAATTTAAAGATTAAAATTTAAAACCCACCTGGTTCACCAATATTCTTTAGGGAAGGAAATCTGTCGTCCTTACCTGGTCTGGCCGAGAGGTGACTCCAGAGCCACAGCAATGTGGTTGACTCTTAACTACCCTCTGAAATGGCCGAGTGAGACACTCAGTTCAGGGGCAATTAGGAATGGGCAATAAATGCCCAGCCAGTGATGCCCACGGATAAGAACAAAATCTCTACTTCAACATACAGTGCTATCATTCTCAGTGCTTCAGCGGGTAGCACTCCCACCCCTGAGTCAGGAATGTTGTGGGTTCAAACCTCACGCCAGTCACAAGGTTGAAGTAACAATACTGGCTAGAACACAGCGAGAAGACTCCTCAAATAACACCTTTGAGGGGGCCAGTGTAGTTGCTGCATCGATACAAGAAACACAGCAGCCAACTTTCACATAGCAAGCTCCCACGGCAACAATGGCCGGAACTGTACCACCTCCCCCGCCACGGAACCGGCGGGGGCGAGGATCCGACAACAGAAATCTCCGTTGACCTCGGGGGGGGATTTCCAGTCTCGCCCGAGCAAGGCGGTAAAATCCCGGCCAATGAGTTGATGGCCGGATGATTTGTTCTTTCTATGAAGGGCAGCGATCTGATCTTGGTGCATCATGGATTGACAGAAGGAGGCCAATCAGCCCACAGATTCCATGCTGGCTCTCTGCAAGTGCAAACCAGCGAGTCACATCCCCTTGCCCTGTAAACATGTCCTCTCCAGAAAATGATCTCATTCCTTCTTTGAAAGCCATGATTGGTCAGGTTCTACCTCAACAGGAGAACATTCTTATGGTTTGGAAGATCACTGATTCGTAAGCCCACCATCCATGTACCTGCGCTCCCTGCGACTGCCTCACCATATTGATTTGATTTGATTTATTATTGTCATATGTATTAACATACAGTGAAAAGTATTGTTTCTTGCGCGCTCTACAGACAAAGCATACTGTTCATAGAGAAGGAAAGGAGAGGGTGCAGAATGTAGTGTTACTGTCATAGCTAGGATGTAGAGAAATATCAACTTAATGCAAGGTAAGTCCATCCAAAAGTCTGATGGCAGCAGGGAAGAAACTGTTTCCAAGTCAATTGGTACGTGACCTCAGATCTTTCTACCTTTTTCCCGACGGAAGAAGGTGGAAGAGAGAATGTCCGGAGTGCGTGGGGTCCTTAATTATGTTGGCTGCTTTTCCAAGGTAGCAGGAAGTGTAGACAGATTCAATGGATGGGAGGCTGGTTTGGACTTCATTCATAATCCTTTGTAGTTTCTTGCGGTCTTGGGCAGAGCAGGAGCCATACCAAGCTGTGATACAACCAGAAATAATGCTTTCTATGGTTCATCTGTCAAAGCTGGTGAGAGTTGTAGCTGACATGCCAAATTTCCTTTGTCTTCTGAGAAAGTAGAGGCGTTTGTTGGCTTTCTTAACTGTAGTGTCAGCATGGGGGGGACCAGGACAGGTTGTTGGTGATCTGGACACCTAAAAACTTGAAGCTCTCGACCATTTCTACTTCGGCCCCATTGATGTAGACAGGGGCATGTTCTCCTTTATGCTTCCTGAAGTCGATGACAATCTCCTTCGTTTTGTTGACATTGAGGGAGAGATTATTGGAAGTATTGAATTGAAGAATTGCCCTTTATTTGTGTTCAATGTGGAACAATGCTAACTTTGAGGGGTGGGAAGGAATGTCCAAAAGATTATTTAATAATCAAATAACACTAAGGTATATACCGATTATTATACTCATTATTTGGAGTATTGCTGGCAGTTCTGGTCACCACACTACCAGAAGAACGTGGAAGCTTTGGAGAGAGTGCAAAGAAGGTTCACCAGGATGTTCCCTGGTCTCGAGGGTGTTGACTATGAGGAGAGGTTGAATAAATGAGGAGTGTTTTTACTGGAAAGACGGAGGCTGAGGGGAGACCTGATAGAGGTCTACAAAATTATGAGAGGCATAGACAGGGTGGATAGTCAAAGGCTTTTTCCCACGGTGGAAGTGTCAATTACAAGGGAGCACAGGTTCAAGGTGAGAGGGGGAAAGTTCAAAGATGACCTCAAGTTTACAGAGGGTAAAATGGGGGAGGTCATTCAGGAATGCATTGGAATAGTCAAGTCTAGCGGTAACCAGGACACGGTTAAAGCTTTCAACACTTTACTGGGGTGAAGTCAGACAAGTCAGAACAAAGCATCGTAGCTGTGAGGGACAGCTCGGTGGATAGGATATTAGGATGTAGATAGGCTGGAAAATTGGGCGGGGATCCTGGATTCAGGATTCAATCCTGGACCGGGGAGCGGCGCGGGCTTGGAGGGCCGAAGGGCCTGTTCCTGTGCTGTATTGTTCTTTGTTCTTTGTTCTTTGTTAGGGAGAAGACATGTGACCTTTCATATCCGCCTGCCCCAATACATGGCTCCTCTGTTTAATGCCCCACCCAAAATAAATGACAATTCCAACAATACAGCACCCTAATGTCAGTCTGAACTAGGCACTCACATGGTGTGTAAGGGAGAACGTGCAGACTCCGCACAGACAGTGACCCAAGCTGGGAACTTAACCCAGGTTCCTGGCGCTGTGAGGCAGCAGTGCTAACCACTGTGTCACCGTGCCATCCGCGTTGTAATGTGGCAAGCTCCCCCAAACAGTAATGTGATGCCGATCGGATAATCTGATTTTGTGATGATGATTGAGGGTTAGAGATTGCACAGTCACCAGGGTAAACTCCCTGATTATTTTCAAAGCCATGACAGAATCCTTTGCCCCGCGCCTGCGAGAGGGGATGGGACCTCAGTTTATCACCTCGTTTGAGAAGCTGTACCTCCCAACTATCCAGCACCTCCTCAGTGCTGTACTGTACCGGAGTGTCATCGTTTACTCAAGTTTCTGAAATGGGACTTGAACCCACAACTTCCTGACTCAGAGGCGAGGGTGCTACCCACTGAGCCACATTTCTGAATGAAGAGTGGAGGCAGATGATGCTACAGAGATGGAAATAAGCCACCTTAATGCTGGTTAAGATACAAAGTCACTCCATCTGATTGGAAAAGAATTTTGTGGCATGAGTGTTAATGTCCAGAGGCACCAGACTATTGCACTGGGGACATGCGTTCAAATCCCAGGGTGGAATTTAAATTCCAGTTGATAAGTCTGGACTCCAAAGCTTGTCTCAGTAATGAACGTATCATAGGGCGGCACATGGCACATGGTTCCATGAGTCAAGCTAACATATTAATAGATTATAGCATTGTTTTTTTTCCCTGACTATCCTAACTCCAGTGACACGAGGCTTTGATAATACAAAATAAAACGTAAGGATGATGCACAGGTTGGCTCCTCGAATGCACGTTTCATCTGCAGAATGTTAGTATGGTGGCTACGTTACTAGACTAGTAACCAAGAGTCATTAATTCAAATCCTGTCACGCGATTAAGAAACCTAAAATTCAATTGATTAAATCATTCCAGAATAAAAACTGCTTCCAGAATTTTACTGGCATGCCGCCATGGAATCGGGGTGGGGCGAGGCGTGCAGAACAGAATTCTCCATTGGCCTCGAGTTCATAAAATCCCAGCCAGGGTGTCAGTAATGGATTGTCGTAAAAACCCATCTGGTTCACTCATGTCCTTTAGGGAAGGAAATCTGCAGTCCTTACCCGGTCTGGCCTACATGTGACTCCAGAGCCACAGCAATGTGGTTGACTCTCAACTGTCCTCGGGCAACTAGGGATGGGCAATAAATGCTGGTCGGCCAGTGACGCCCATCACCCGTGAATGAGTAAAAAGTGTTGCGTTCGGGGAAATGGAAGCAAGGCGTGTACTTGTAGATAAAATACAGGTTAGCCATGGTCTATCTGAATGGTGCAGCAATGGACTCAAGGGGCTGAATGGCCTCTTCCTGGTCCCATAATATCCCATATTTTTTATATATAAAAAGCAGTAAGCCTCACTGATTTGATTTGATTTGATTTATTATTGTCACGTATCGGGATACAGTGAAAAGTATCGTTTCTTGTGCGCTATACAGACAAAACATACCGTTTATAGAGCACATCGGGAAGAAGGAAAGAAGAGGGAGATCGAGAGTAAAAGATAAGGGTATGCTGGGGACAGCTCGCAAGAAGTCACCACATTCCAGTGCCATCTTGAATGGGCCTGTAAAGCAAAGTAAATAAAATGAAATATCCCCAATATCCTCATAACTACTAAACTCCGTTTCTTGTGCCTCTATCCCATCCCACGTTAAGCCAAATATTTTTGGTGACTTATTATCATAGAATCCCTACAGTGCAGAAAGAGACCATTCGGCCCATCGAGCCTGCACCGACCACAATCCCACCCAGGCCCTGTAACCTCTCATATTTACCCTGCTAATCCCCCTGACACTATGATTAATTTAGCATGGCCAATCAACCTGACCCGCACATCTTTGGACTGTGGGAGGAAACCAGAGCACCCGGAGGAAACCCACGCAGACACGGGGAGAACGTGCAGACTCCACACAGACAGTGACCCGAGGCTGGAATTGAACCGAAGAATGAGGGGGGATCTTATAGAAACATATAAGATTATGAAGGGAATAGATAAGATAGAAGCAGGGAGGTTGTTTCCACTGACGGGTGAAACTAGAACTAGGGGGCATGGCCTCAAAATAAGGGGAAGCAGATTTAGGACTGAGTTGAGGAGGAACTTCTTCGCACAAAGGGTTGTGAATCTGTGGAATTCCCTGCCCAGTGAAGCAGTTGAGGCTACCTCACTGAATGTTTTTATAGATAGATTTTTGAACAGTAAAGGAATTAAGGGTTATGGTGAGCAGGCGGGTAAGTGGAGCTGAGTCCGCAAAAAGATCAGCCATGATCTTATTGAATGGCGGAGCAGGCTCGAGGGGCCAGGTGGCCTACTCCTGCTCCTAGTTCTTATGTTCTTAACCCGGGTCCCTGGCGTGTGGGACAGCAGTGCTAACCACTGTGCCACCGTGCTGCCCCTGAGAAGTACCTAGCCGGTATTTTATGAAATGTTGAATGAGAGATTTTGAGGGACTTTTGGTTTCACTTTTCTCTCTTTGCCTCAATGAATGGATATAATTGATGAGCTGTTGTCTGTATCTGTCTGTTTCAGGGTCATGGTGGCAGTGATGTTAAATGCCCTGTTATCATCAAAGTCCTTAATGCAATCAACGGCACGGCAGCTTCAGACCTCCATATGGAAATGTACCGAAGGAATGAAGACCAGAGCTGGCATCAGCTCAGCACTGGGTGAGTGCAGGAGCGGCAGAAAGGCTCATCAGAGCCCTCCACATCTGTTCTTTGTTCTTTGTGCAGTGCCACCCATATTGGCGTCAGTTGCGTCTCAGTGAGATGCACGTTCACCTTCCACGTCAGGCAGTGGGTTCAGATCCCTCTCCAGGCCCCTGTGGACAAAAGCAAGGCGGGCAACCTCAGTGCAGCGCTGAAGGAATGCTGCACTGTCAGAGGTGCCGAATTTTAGATGTGATATTAAACTGAAGCCCTGCCGGCCCACTCAGGTGGATGTAAAACTGATCTCTGAAGGCGAAAAATATCTCTGAGGGCGGAAAGGCAGGTTAATAGGCTGGTGAAAAAGGCATATGGCACACTCGGCTTTATCAATCGGGGTATAGATTACAAAAGCAGAGAGGTCATGATGGAGTTGGGCGGCACGGTAGCACAGTGGTTAGCACTGCTGCTTCACAGCTTCAGGGACCTGGGTTCGATTCCTGGCTTGGGTCACTGTCTGTGTGGAGTTTGCACATTCTCCTCGTGTCTGCGTGGGTTTCCTCCGGGTGCTCCGGTTTCCTCCCACAGTCCAAAGATGTGCGGGTTAGGTTGATTGGCCATGCTAAAATTGCCCCTTAGTGTCCTGAGATGTGTAGGTTAGAGGGATTAGTGGGTAATATGTGTAGGGATATGGGAGTAGGGCCCTGGGTGGGACTGTGGTCGGTGCAGACTCGATGGGCCGAATGGCCTGTTTCTGCACTGTAGGGTTTCTATGATTTCTATGATAACTCTGGCGAGGCCACAGCTGGAGCACTGTGTGCCGTTCTGGTCGCCACATTATCGGAAGAATGTGGTTCCACTGGAGGGGGTGCAGAGGAGATTCACCAGGATGTTGTCTGGGATGGAACATTTATGTTATAAAGAGGGGTTGGATAGGCTTGGGTTGTTTTCTCTGGAGCAGAGAAGACTGAGGGGGCGACCTGATCGAGGTGTACAAGATTATGAGGGACGTGGATAGGGAGCAGCTGTTCCCCTTAGTTGAAGGGTCAGTTATGAGGGGACACAAGTTAAAAGTGAGGGGTGGGAGGGTTAAGGGGAATTTGAGGAAAACCTTTTTACCCAGAGGCTGGTGACGGTCTAGAATGCACTGCCTGGGAGGGTGGTGGAGGCCTCACACCCTTTAAAAAGTACCTGGATGAGCACTTGGCACATCATAACATTCAGGGCTATGGGCCAAGTGCTGGCAAGTGGGATTAGGTGGCAGGTCAGGGCCTTTCATGCGCCGGTGCAGACTCGATGGGCTGAAGGGCCTCTTCTGCACTGTGGTATTCTGTGATTCTGTGAATTGGTGGCCCAGGGGCCACATGCGGCCTATCTGGGTTCTGAGTGTGGCCCTCACGAGACATTTTGTTGACCGTTGCCAGGCGCAGGGTCACCACATTCCGCTGATTCCCATCCGTGTAGTTTTTTTCCTCCCGGTGTGACTGAAGCGATTCGCACGTAAAGTGAGGGTGAGAGAAGTGAGGTGGGTGCTGATTGCTCACAACACTGACTGTGAGAGCCGTGCGCTCCCTCTGTGTCCAAAGCTTCAATATTCCTTTCGTTTTTACCATTTGAAGTTCATAATCATAGAATCATAGAAACCCTACAGTGCAGAAGGAGGCCATTCGGCCCATCGAGTCTGCACCGACCACAATCCCACCCAGGCTCTAATCCCGTAGCCCCACATACTTACCCTACTGATCCGCCTGACACTAGGGTCAATTTATCACAGCCAATCCACCTGACCCGCACATCTTTGGACTGTGGGAGGAAACCGGAGCACCCGGAGGAAACCCACGCAGACACGGGGGAGAACGTGCAGGCTCCACACAGACAGTGACCCAAGCCAGGAATCGAACCCGCGTCCCTGGCGCTGTGAGGCAGTAGTGCTAACCACTGTGTCACCGTGCTGTTGTTGATGACAGTTCTATTAAAAAATGAAGCATTTTCTATAACTCGTTATGGAATATTTGGCGTGTATTAAATGTATTTAATCTTATTCACGGGGTCACGGTGAGTGAACACGCCCGATTTCAGTCTTGTGACCCACTGAGATGGAGGAGGGCCACTCACACGGCCCACTCACACGGCCCCCTCACACGGCCCACTCACACGGCCCCCTCACACGGCCCACTCACACGGCCCACTCACACGGCCCCCTCACACGGCCCCCTCACACGGCCCACCCACTCGCCGAGGTTGTCCATCGATGAAGATGCCACAGCGTCGTTCAGCTGTGCTGCTCCTGACCAATGATTGGGCAGATATTGGGTGGAATTTTCCCATCCTGCCCACCACGGGAATCGTAGCGGGCAGGACACAGATCATGCGGCACGGTAGCACAGTGGGTTAGCACAGCTGTCTCACAGCGCCAGGGACCCGGGTTCAATTCCCGGCTTGGGTCACTGTCTGTGTGGAGTCTGCACGTTCTCCCCGTGTCTGCGTGGGTTTCCTCCGGGTGCTCCGGTTTCCTCCCACAGACCAAAAATGTGTGGGTTAGGGGGATTGGCCATGCTCAATTGACCCTAATGTCAGGGGATGAGCAGGGTAAATATGTGGGGTTGCGGGGATACGGCCTGGGTAGGATTGTGGTCAGTGCAGACTCGATGGGCCGAATGGCCTCCTTCTGCACTGTAGGGATTAGAACATAGAACATAGAACATAGAACAGTACAGCACAGAACAGGCCCTTCGGCCCACGATGTTGTGCCGAGCTTTATCTGAAACCAAGATCAAGCTATCCCACTCCCTACCATCCTGGTGTGCTCCATGTGCCTATCCAATAACCGCTTAAATGTTCCTAAAGTGTCTGACTCCACTATCACTGCAGGCAGTCCATTCCACACCCAACCACTCTCTGCGTAAAGAACCTACTTCTGATATCCTTCCTATATCCCCCACCATGAAGCCTATAGTTATGCCCCCTTGTAATAGCTCCATCCACCCGAGGAAATAGTCTTTGAACGTTCACTCTATCTATCCCCTTCATCATTTTATAAACCTCTATTAAGTCTCCCCTCAGCCTCCTCCGCTTCAGAGAGAACAGCCCTAGCTCCCTCAACCTTTCCTCATAAGACCTACCCTCCAAACCAGGCAGCATCCTGGTAAATCTCCTCTGCACTCTTTCCAGCGCTTCCACATCCTTCTTATAGTGAGGTGACCAGAACTGCACACAGTATTCCAAATGTGGTCTCACCAAGGTCCTGTACAGTTGCAGCATAACCCCATGGCTCTTAAACTCCAACCCCCTTCTATGATTCTTCTATGATAATCCCATCTGCCAGCACTTGGCCCATAGCCCTGAATGTTATGATGTGCCAAGTACTCATCCAGATACATTTTAAAGGATGTGCGGCAACCCACCTCCACCACCCTCCCAGGCAGCGCATTCCAGACCGTCACCGCCCTCTGGGTAAAAAGGTTTTTCCTCACATCCCCCTAATCTTCCTGCCCTCACCTTGAACCTATGTCCCTTCCTGACTGACCCTTCAATCTGTCCCTGAACTCCAGCTACTTCAGACTTGGAAGGCAAATTTTGGCTATGACTCGATGTGCAGTTTATGTGTAAGTGTTCCTTCATTCTGTCGTTTGTGTTGCAGGGTTACAGGAGTGAATGGAGAAGCCCACAACCTAACCACCGAAGCTGACTTTGTCCCAGGATTGTACAAGGTCCACTTCAGAACTGCTGATTACTGGCGGAATCTTGGTTACGTCCCCTTTCATGAATGTGTTAACGTGAGTGATAATCATTCTTCAGCAGAGTGAGAGGGTAAACGGCTTCGATTCTACAAACCATGCAATTTGCTCAGGTGGAAAAGCCAGTCACATCATTCCTTCCTTCTGCTAAACATCCGTTTACAGTCTTTCAAAGTTGCAGAAAGTTACCGTTTCCTGTGACTCCCCCTACCCCAGCAGGAGTTCTCGATCGCAGAATCATCCTTTATCTCTTTCGTAGAACTTACAGAGCAGAAACAAAACATTTGGGTTCAAATGGCCCTGGCTGGTTTTGATTTGATTTATTATTGTCACATGTATTGGGACACAGTTTGTTTCTTGTGCACTATGCAGACAAAGCATACCGTTCATAGAGTACATTGGGGAGAAGGAAAGGAGAGGGTGCAGAACGTAGTGTTACATTCACAGGTAGGGTGTAGAGAAAGATCAACTTAATGGCCTGAATTTTACCGCCACACCCGCCCCGATTCACAGAACGGGATTCTCTGTTGCTGTTTTGATTTGATTTATTATTGTGTTTATCCTTCGGATGATTCTCCCTCCCAGTCCCCTTCATCAGTATAGTTTTCCTCTCCCCTTCATGTGTTCATCTCCTGTGCCTCTACTCTTAATCTCAACTGCTCCCTGTGTCAGTGAGTTTTTTAAATTCATTCGTGGGATATGGGTGTCGCTGGCTGGCCAACATTTACTGCCAATCTACATTTAAACTTCAGAAAAATTTACCAGAACTTTATTTTTTTTTATTCATTGATGGGATGTGGACATTTCTGGCTGGGCCAGCAGTTATTACGCATCCCTAAAGAGTCAACCACATTGCTGTGGCTCTGGAGTCACATGTAGGTCAGACCAGGTAAGGGCGGCAGATTTCCTTCCCTAAAGGACATTAGTGAACCAGATAGATTTTTCCGACAATCGGCAATGATTTCATGGTCATCGGTAGATTCTTAATTCCAGATATTTTTTATTGAATTCAAATGCCACCAGCTGCCGTGATAGGATTCGAACCCGGGTCCCCAGAGCATTGGCTGAGTTTCTGGATTAATAGTCTATAATGATAATACCACCAGGCCATCACCTCTCTGAGTGCTACATTCTAACCATTGTCTGAGTAAAGAGATTTCTCCTATGATTGGGCAGATAAGTGGCAGGTGGGATTTAACCCTGAAAAGAGTGGGGTGATACATTTTGGAAGGAGTAATTTGACAAGAAAGTACTCAATGAATGGTAGGACACGAGGAAGTTCTGAGGAAGAAAGGGACCTTGGCGTGTTTGTCCACAGATCTCTGGAAGCGGAAGGGCATGTTAGTAGGGTGGTGAAAAAGGCATATGGGACACTTATAGAAAGGAAAATACTAAACTAGAAAGAGTGCAGAAAAGATTTACTAGGATGCTACCAGGGCATGATGGTTTAAGGAGAGGCTGGATAGACTGGGACTTTTTTCTCTGGAGCGCAGAAGGCTGAGGGGTGATCTTATAGAAGTCTATAAAATACTGAGGGACACAAATCAGCTAGATAGTCAATATTTTCCCAAAGGTAGGGGAGTCTAAAACTAGAGGGCATTGGTTTAAGGTGAGAGGGGAGAGATACTAAAGGGCCCAGAGGGGCAATTCTTTCACACAGAGGGTGGTGAGTGTCTGGAACAAGCTGCCAGAGGCAGTTGTAGAGATGGGTACAATTTTGGCTTTTAAAAAGCATTTAGACAGTTACATGGGTAAAATGGGTATAGAGGGATATGGGCCAAATGCGGGCAATTGGGATTAGCTTAGGGATTTTTTTTTAAAAGGGCGGCATGGACAAGTTGGGCTGAAGGGCCTGTTTCCATGCTGTAAACTTCTATGACTCTATGACTTGTCTTTATCAATCGCGGCATGGTGGTTCGCACTGCTGCCTCACAGCTAGGGTCGCTGTCTGTGTGGAGTCTGCACGTTCTTCCCGTGTCTGCATGGGTTTCCTCCAGGTGCTCCGATTTCCTCCCACAGTCCGAAAGACATGCTGGTTAGGTGCACTGGCTATGCTAAATTCTCCCTCAGTGTACCCGAACAGGTGCCGGAGTGTGGCGACTAGGGGTTTTCACATTAACTTCATTGCAGTGTTAATGTAAGCCTACTTGTAACACTAATAAATAAACTTCAAAAAAGCAGGGAAGTCATATTGGAGTTGTATAGAGCTTTGGTGAGGCCACAGCTGGAGCACTGTATGCAGTTCTGGTCGCCTCATTATTGCAAGGATGTGATTGCACTGGAGGGGATGCAGAGGAGATTCACCAGGATGTTGCCTGGGATGGAACATTTAAGTTATGAAGAGAGGTTGGATAGTCTTGGGTTGTTTTCTCTGGAGCAGAGGAGACTGAGGGGGTGACCTGATCGAGGTGTACAAGATTATGAGGGACATGGACAGGGTGGATAAGGAGCAGCTGTTCCCCTTAGTTGAAGGGTCAGTTACAAGGGGACATAATTCAAGATGAGGGGCAGGAGGTTTTAGGGGAATGTGAGGAAAAAATTATTTGCCCAGAGTATGGTGACGGTCTGGAATGCGCTGCCTGGGAGAGTTTTGTTTTTATTAATTCGTGGGACATGGGCGTCGCTGGCTGGCCAGCATTTTTGCCCATCCCTAGTTGCCTTGAGAAGGTGGTGGTGAGCTGCCTTCTTGAATCGCTGCAGTCCACGTGCTGTGGGTTCACCCACAATGCCGTTAGGGAGGGAATTCCAGGATTTTGACCCAGCAACTGCGAAGGAACGGCGATATATTTCCAAGTCAGGATGATGAGTGGCTTGGAGGGGAACTTGCAGGTGATGGTGTTCCCATGTATCTGCTGCCCTTGTCCTTCTAGATGGAAGTGGTCGTGGATTTTGGAAGGTGCTGTCTAAGGATCTTTGGTGAATTGCTGCAGTGCATCTTGTAGATAGTACACACTGCTGCTACTGAGCGTTGGTGGTGGAGGGAGTGGATGTTTGTAGATGTGGTGCCAATCAAGCGGGGCTGCTTTGTCCTGGATTATTTCAAGCTTCTTGAGTGTTGTTGGAGCTGCACCCATCCATGCAAGTGGGGAGTATTCCATCACACTCCTGACTTGTGCCTTGGAGATGGTGGATAGGCTTTGGGGAGTCAGGAGGTGAGTTTTACTCACCGCAGGATTCCTAGTCTCTGACCTGCTCTTGTAACCACTGTGTTTATGTGGTGAGTCCAGTTGAGTCTCTGATCAATGGTAACCCCAAAGGGTGTGGAGGAGGGATGCTTCACACCCTTTAAAAAGTATTTGGATGAGCACTTGGCACATCATAACAACAGTAAGAAGTCTCACAACAGCAGGTTAAAGTATTGGGACACAGTTTGTTTCTTTTTCTTAAAAACCCCTAAGCTAATCCCAATTGCCCACATTTGGCCCATATCCCTCTATACCCATCTTACCCATGTAACTATCTAAATGCTTTTGAAAAAACAAAATTGTACCCGCCTCTACTACTACCTCTGGCAGCTTGTTCCAGGCACTCACCACCCTCTGTGTGAAAAAATTGCCCCTCTGAACACTTTTGTATCTCTCCCCTCTCACCTTAAACCTATGCCCTCTAGTTTTAGACTCCCCTACCTTTGGGAAAAGATATTGACTATCTAGCTGATCTATGCCCCTCATTATTTTACAGACCTCTTAGAACACCACTCAGCCTCCTACGCTCCAGAGAAAAAAGTTCCAATCTATCCAGCCTCTCCTTACAACTCAAACCATCAAGTCCCGGTAGCATCCTAGTAAATCTTTTCTGCACTCTTTCTAGTTTAATAATATCCTTTCTATAATGGGGTGACCAGAACTGTACACAGTATTCCAAGTGTGGCCTTACCAATGTCTTGTACAACTTCAACAAAACATCCCAACTCCTGTATTCAATGTTCTGACCAATCATGTGATGCTGGGTTTGCAGCTTTTAAACACCTGTTGTGAATTGGTCCTTCCAATGTTGGATTAAAACTCTGAGGCTTCCCAGTCCTGACACTTTCAGCATGCCTCTGGAGAGACAGAGACCGAGACACTGCTTTCTGTCTCAAGTCCAAACAGCAGCTGAGAAAAATGAAATTAAAACCTTGGACTTTTCTGTGGAAAAAAAACTGACCCCAGGCATCACTTGACCTGTCAATCATGCTCCACCCGGCAATTCCAAAAGGATCATAAAACCTCAGGACACTGCATTAGGCCAGATTAAAAATGAACATGATGTCCATTATACTGCTTCAGTAACAATCAGAGGACACCGGTTACAGACAAAACAGTGCCGACAACTACCTGGGTCTGCTAGAAACATCCTGCAAAGGAACATGATTACAATGCATTCCTTAAAGGCACAGTAGCGTCACAATAGTACAGTTCTTCAATTCGTACAAAGGAGCAAGGTGTTACTCAGCAGAGTACAATGTAATGTTAAAGCACATGGGATTGCGGGTAATGTATTGAGATGGATTGAAAGCTAGTTAGCAGATAGGAAGCCAAGAGTTGGAATAGGTCTTTTTCCTATTGGCAGTCAGTGACTCGTGGGGTTCCGCAGGGATCTGTGCTGGGACCCCAACTGTTCACATTATATATTAATGATGTGGAAGAGGGAACTGAATGTATTGGCCAGAATTTTAGCATCCCACCCACCAATTCAAGCGGGCAAGGGGCGGCCCATGGAAAGATCCGTTGACCTTGGGTGGGATTTTACGGTTTCAGGATGATCGAGGCCATAAAATCCCACCCATTATCTCCAAATTTGCAGATGATGTGAAGTTGGGTGGGAGGGTGAGCTGTGAGGAGGATGCAGAGATGCTTCAGTGTGATTTGGACAGGCTGAGTGTGTGGGCATCTAGATGGCAGATGCAGTATAATGTGGATAAAGGTGAGGTTATCCACTTTGGTAGCAATAATAGGAAGATAGATTATTACTTCAATGGGTGTAAATTGAGAGAGACTCAGCCAGACCTTGGAGTCCTCGTGCATCAGTTGCTGAAAGTAAGCGCGCAGGTACAGCAGGCAGTAAAGAAGGCAAATGGTATGTGGGCCTTCATGGCGAAAGGATTTGAGTATAGAGATAGGGATGTTTTGCTGCAATTGTATAGGGTGTTGGTGAGGCCACACCTGGAGTATTGTGTGCAGTTTTGGTGTCCTTGTCTGAGGAAGGATGTCCTTGCTATAGAGGGAGTACAGCGAAGGTTTACCAGGCTGATTCCTGGGATGGCAGGTCTGTCATATGAGGAGAGACTAAGTTGGTTAGGATTATATTCACTGGAGTTTAGAAGAGTGAGGAGGAATCTCATAGAAACTTATAAAATTCTAACAGTGTTAGACAGGCTAGATTCAGAAAGAATGTTCCCAATGGTGGGGGAATCCAGAACTAGGGGTCATAGTTTGAGGATAAGGGGTAGACCTTTTAGAACTGAGGTGAGGAGAAATTTCTTCACCCAGAGGGTGGTGAATGTGTGGAATTCACTCCCACAGAATGTAGTTGTGGCCAAAATGTTGTCTGATTTCAAGAAGAAACTAGATATAGCTCTTGGGGCTAAAGGGATGCGGGAGGAAGGCGGGATCAGGATATTGAATTTGATGATCAGCCATGATCAAGATGAATGGCGGAGCAGGCTCAGAGGGCCGAATGGCCTCCTCCTGCTTGTAGTTTTGATGTTTACCTGCTTCATCCGCTTCCCATTTTTCCTGGTTAAATAAACTTCTGTGCTTAAAACGTTTGATGAGCTTCAGGGTGCCTTGCAACCTTTTTATAGCAAGGATAAAGATAGGAAAAATAGTTAAAATATTTTTAATGATTCTTTATTGAATCGTGTCCTTGAAACTGTGACTAAATGTACCATCGTACAAATTGACATGAATTGCAATTGAAAGTCTCAAAGGGCCGAATGGCCTTCTCCTGCTTCTAGTTTCTATGTTTCTATAACATTAACTAAATGCTGCAGACGTGAGTGTCTGAAATATGGACAAAATATGTGAAAACCAGCCTCCCATCCATTGATTCTGTCTACGCTTCCCGCTGCCTCGGCAAAGCAGCCAGCATAACAGGAGAGGGCATGGGATCCAAGGGGCTGCTGCCCTGTGGATCCAGAACTGGCTTGCCGAAAGGAGGCAGAGAGTAGGTATAGATGGGTCTTTTTCTAAACGGAGGTTGGTCACCAGTGGAGTGCCCCAGGGATCTGTTCTGGGACCCTTGCTGTTTGTCATTTTCATAAATGACCTGGATGAGGAAGTGGAGGGATGGGTTGGTAAGCTTGCCGACGACACGAAGGTTGGTGGGGTTGTGGATAGTCTGGAGGGATGTCAGAAGTTACAGGGGGACATAGATGGGATGCAAGACTGGGCGGAGAAGTGGCAGATGGACTTCAACCCAGATAAATGCGTCGTGGTCCATTTTGGCAGGTCAAATGGGATGAAGGAGTACAATATAAAGGGAAAGACTCTTAGTACTGTAGAGGATCAGAAGGACCTTGGGGTCCGGGTCCATAGGACTCTAAAATCGGCCCCACAGGTGGAGGAGGTAGTTAAGAAGGCGTGTGGTGTGCTGGCCTTTATCAATTGAGGGATTGAGTTTAGGAGTCCGGGGATAATGATGCAGCTATATAAGACCCTTGTCAGACCGCACTTGGAGTACTGTGCTCAGTTCTGGTCGCCTCATTACAGGAAGGATGTGGAAAAGATTGAAAGGGTGCAGAGGATCCAGGCAAAGGATGTTGCCTGGATTTGAGTGGCATGCCTTATGAGGATAGGCTGAGGGAGCTCGGTCTTTTCTCCTTGGAGAGACGAAGGATGAGAGGAGACCTAATAGAGGTATATAAGATGTTGAGAGGCATAGATCGGGTGGACTCTCAGAGGCTTTTTCCCAGGGTGGCAATGGCTGCTACGAGAGGACACAGGTTTAAGGTGCTGGGGGGTAGGTATAGGGGAAATGTTAGAGGGAAGTTTTTCACACAGAGGGTGGTGGGCGAGTGGAATCGGCTGCCGTCAGTGGTGGTGGAGGCAAACTCAATAGGGTCTTTTAAGAGACTCCTGGATGAGTACATGGGACTTAATAGGATGGAGGGTTATAGGTAGGCCTAAAAGGTAGGGATATGTTCAGCACAACTTGTGGGGCCGAATGGCCTGTTTTGTGCTGTAGCTTTTCTATGTTTCTATGTTTCTTTTCTATGTTTCTATAATTAAGGACCCCACGCACCCCGGACATTCTCTCTTCCACCTTCTTCCGTCGGGAAAAAGGTACAAAAGTCTGAGGTCACGTACCAACCGACTCAAGAACAGCTTCTTCCCTGCTGCTGTCAGACTTTTGAATGGACCTACTTTATATTAAGTTGATCTTTCTCTACACCCTAGCGATGACTGTAACACTACATTCTGCACCCTCTCCTTTCCTTCTCTAAAGTTAAAGTTTATTTATTAGTCACAAGTAAGGCTTACATTAACACTGCAATGAATTTACTGTGAAATTCCCCTAGTTGCCACAGTCTGGTGCCTGTTCGGGTCAATGCACCTAACCAGCACGTCTTTCAGAATGTGGGAGGAAACCGGAGCACCCGGAGGAAACCCACGCAGACACGGGGAGAACGTGCAGACTCCACACAGACAGTGACCCAAGCCGGGAATCGAACCCGGGTCCCTGGCACTGAGAAGCAGCAGCACTAACCAATGTACTACTGTGCCGTCCCTCTATGAATGGTATGGTTTGTCTGTATAGCGCACAAGAAACAATGCTTTTCACTTTATACTGATACATGTGACAATAATAAATCAAATCAAAACAGCACTATGCAGCAGCTGTGGAGAGAGAGAGAAAGAAACAGAGTTAACATCTCAGACCAATGACTTTTCATCAACTTTGTTCAAGGATTTATTTTTTTTTAATCTTTCTTGTTTCAGGTGGTTTTCCGGGTAGATGCCTCCAATCACCAGCACTACACTCTGGCTCTGCTTCTGAGTCCTTACTCCTACTCCACCACAGGAGTGCTGAGGGGCTCCCACTAGACACAGGAAACAGCTTCTGCTCCATCTCAGACTGGAAGAGCAAGTCGCTCGGAAAGAAATTACAAACCTATTTAACAAGTGTTCCAAACCTTGCTAATGAATTGAGATTAAACTAAACATCTGGCAACGACTGGCTTGGATTTTAATTATCTTTGTAACTGGTCATCGTGAACCATGTGCAATCTAAGCATTTCTCCCCAGCTGAAGTTTTATCAATTGTTAACTAAAGGCATGTCGATAATCCATTTATTAATTCGGGTGGTTTTACGCTCCCGTTAACCGACTGGGTGCTGAGATATGCAGAGCTCAAAATGATACATGCGATAGCAGATCAGAGAAATGGTGTTCTCCAAATCCACAACCTCAAACAGCTCGCATAAGGAAAACATCTTTAACTGAAGCAAATGCCCCAAGGTAAGGAGGGCACGGTGACACAGTGGTTAGCACCACTGCCTCACAGCGCCAGGGACCCGGGGTCACTTCTGGCCTCGGGTCTCTCCCTGTGTGCAGTCTGCACGTCCTCCCCGTTCTGTGTGGGTTTCCTCTGGTTTCCTCCCGCAGTCCAAAGATGTGCAGGTTAGGTGGATTAGCCATTGTGTGTAGAAGGGGTTACGGGAATAGGGTAAGGATGTGAGTCTAGGTAAAGTGCCTTTTCAGACGGTCGGTGCAGACGTACAGAGACATAGAGGTTTACAGCATGGAAACAGGCCCTTCGGCCCAACATGTCTATGCCACCCTTTTTTTTAACCACTAAGCTCGTCCCAATTTGCCCACATCCCTCTATACCCATCTTACCCATGTAACTGTCAAAATGCTTTTTAAAAGACAAAATTGTACCCGCCTCTACTACTGCCTCTGGCAGCTCGTTCCAGACACTCACCACCCTCTGTGTGAAAAAATTGTCCCTCTGGACCCTTTTGTATCTCTCCTCTCTCACCTTAAACCTATGCCCTCTAGTTTTAGTCTCCCCTACCTTTGGGAAATGATATTGACTATCTAGCTGATCTATGCCCTTGATGGGCCAAATGGCCTCATTCTGCACTGCAGGGATTCAATAAACTTCACATAAACATTACAAAGTGAAATGGGACCACCTGTCACATAAGGCAACGGTAAGATGGATGTCCAAAAGAATGGTCAAAGTTGTGGCATCTTAAAGGGGGAGAGGGGTTTGAGGATATTTTGGCGTTTAAAGTTCTGTTGTGCAGCCACCAATGGTAGAGCACTGAAAAAAATTGAGGATAGAAAAGTGAGCAGAATCAGACGGATGCAGTTATAGGATCATTAAAGTTTTATGGCAGAGAAAGATTTGATTTATTATTGTCACAAGTATTGGGATACAGTGAAAAGTATTGTTTTTTGTGTGCTATACAGACAGAGCATACCATTCATAGAGTACATAGGGGAGAAGGAAAGGAGAGGGTGCAGAATGTGTTAGTCATAGCTAGGATGCAGAGAAAGATCAACTTAATGCGAGGTAGGTCCATTCAAAAGTCTGATGGCAGCAGAGAAGAAGCTGTTCTTGAGTTTCAGACTTTTGTATCTTTCTCCTGACAGAAGAATGTACAGGCAGGGTGCGTGGGATCCTTAATTATGCCGGCTGCTTTTCCGAGGCAGTAGACGGAGTCAATGGATGGGAAGCTGATTTGCGTGATCATTTCTGTCCATTCTGAAAAACAAGGTACCCAGCCTGATCCCATTTCCCAGCATTTCATCCATGGCACTGAGGGTTACGGCACCTTGAGGTGCAAGTCCTTTTAAATGCTTGGAGGGTTTCTGCCTTTACGACCCTTTCAGACAGGGAATTTCAGACCATCACAACTCTCTGGATGAAAACATAGAGACTGGAAGCAAGAGGAAGCCATTTTGCCCTTCGAGCCTGCCCTGCCATTCATTTTCTTCATGGCTGATCATCAAATTCAATATCCTGATCCCCCCTTCTCTCCATATCCCTTTAGTCCCAAGAACTATAATCGAATTTCTTCATGAAATCACAATGTTTTGGCCTCAACTACTTTCTGTGGGAGTGAATTCCACACATTCACCACCCTCTGGGTGAAGAAATTTCTCCTCACCTCAGGTCCACAAGGTTTACCCCTTATCCTCAAACTATGACCCCTAGTTCTGGACTCCCCCACCGTCAGGAATATTCTTTCTGATTCTACCCTGTCTAATCCAGTTAGAATTTTATAAGTTTCCGTATGATCCCAGGACCGCAGTCTTCGGGCCTGCGAGCCTCTCCTGTCCTGTTAGGAGTAGTTCTCCACTTTCTTGGAACCAGCTGGAATGAAGGCGGGGGGGGGGGGGGGGGCAATCGGAGCCCCCAGAGGGTTGGGTGGTGAGGGGGTGCCCCTTGGACATTCGCACCCTGGCAGTGCCAGTCTATGCCCCAGCACTGCCCAAGGGGCGAAGTACCAATTCCCAGGGGGCACCTTAGCACTGCCCATGAGGCACAGGGCAGTGCCAAGGAGTGGAGCATATAGGGGTGCATGGCCTGGTGAGGGCGATCGGTGGAGGTGGGGGGGTCCTGCTGCCACTCTGCACAGCGACTGGTGGGGGAGGAGAGAGGCCAGTGAATGGGGTGGGCAGGGTGAAGGGGTAAATGTCAGTAGCAGGAGCCAGTGATTGTGCCATGAGGTTTTGGGGCGGGGGGCGGGGGGGGGGGGGGGGGGGGGGGGTGCGGTGTGGTCAGGGGGCTGGCGTTGCAGGGGTCGCGAAGCTGGCCAGCGATCGGGAGGCCATTAGTGCGGGGCCACTGCGCGTGCGCCACTCTCGGCACTGACAGATTGGCACGTACGCAGTGGCCCGCTCAGCACGCTGATTTCAGCCTCTCTGGGCCACGCCCCCTGAAGTTAAATGATACTCACACTGGGGGCCTCTGCAGTGCACAGCGTGTGGGAGATTCTTCTCTCAACTCCCACTGAAAAAAACAGAGTGAATTACTCCAGCTTTCAAGCAAATTCGACACTTCGAATTTATTTGGGAGAATTCCGGCCTCTGACTCCCCAAAATCCTATCCACCATCTACAGCAACACCATCCAGAACAAAGCAGCATACCTGATAGACACCAAATCCACAACGTTCATTCATTCCCTCCACCACTTAGACCCAGCAACAGCCGTGCACACCATCTCCAAGATGCACTGCAGAAACTCGCCAAGGCTCCTTAAGCAGCACCTTCCAAACCCAAGACCACTGCCATCTAGAAAGACAAGTACACCAGACACATGAGAACACCACCATCTGCACGTTCCCATCCAAACCACACATCATCCTGACTTGGAAATATATCACTGTTCCTTCATTATCACTGGGTCAAAATCCTGGCACTCCCTCCCTAACTGCACGATGGCTGTACCTACGTCACAGGGACGGCAGCGGCTCAGCATCACCTTCTCAAGGACAATTACAGATGGGCAATAAATGCGGACCTAACCAGCAAAGCCCACATCCTTTGAACAAATAAAATAAATTTAAACTAGATAGGTTGGGGGGGAGGGGATCGAGACGAGGTGACTGGGAGCGAGGAAGTTAGCTCGCAAACAGAGAAGGGTTATAGACAGTGTAAGAGGGAGGAGGTTAATAACATTTCAACAATTAGGGTCCAGATAAAAGCTGGAATAAGGACACTTTGCCTGAATGCACGAAGCATTCGGAACAAAGTAAATGAGTTGATGGCACAAATCAGCACAAATTATGATCGAGTGGCCATTACAGAAACGTGGTTACAGGGTGACCAGGACTGGGAAATGAATATCCAGGGGTATCAGGCATTTAGAAAGGATAGACAGGATGGAAAAGGTGGTGGGGTAGCTCTGTTAATAAAGGATATCAGGGTAGTAGTGAGGAACGACATAGGCTCGAAAGAGCAAAACGTGGAATCATTATGGGTGGAGATAAAGAATAGTAAGGGGAGAAAGACACTAGTAGGCGTGGTCTATAGGCCCCCAAATAATAATGTTGAGGTGGGGAGGGCTATAAACAAACAAATAATGGATGCGTGCAAAAACAGAACGGCAATAATCATGGGGGATTTTAACCTGCACATTGATTGGCTGACTCAAGTTGGACGTGGTGGGATGGAGGAAGAGTTCTTAGAATGCTGTCGGGATAGTTTCCTTGAACAGTATGTTACAGAACCTATGAGGGAACGAGTTATCTTAGATCTGGTAATGTGTGATGAAACAGGTAGAATTAAGGATCTTCTTGTGAAGGACCCTCTTGGGTCGAGTGATCACAATATGGTCGAATTTCTGATGCAGATGGAGGGGGCGAAAGTAGAGTCCCAAACCAATGTCCTCTGCTTGAACAGAGGGGTGTACGATAGGATGAGGGCTGAATTGGCTAGGGTGGACTGGGAGAGCAGACTGGTAGGTAGGACAGCAATGGAGGATTTTTAAGGAGATCTTTTTCAGTACTCAGCAACAATATATTCCAGTGATAAAGAAGGACTGTAAGAAAAGGGATAGCCAGCCGTGGATAACGAAGGAAATAAAGGAGAGTATTAAATTAAAAACTGATGCGTACAGAGTGGCCAAAAATAGTGTAGACTTAGAAGATTGGGAAAGCTTTAAAAAACAACAAAGAATGACTAAAAGCGATAAAGGAAAGATAGATGATGAAACTAAACTAGCTCTAAACATAAAAAATAGTGAAAGTTTTTACAAATATATAAAAAGGAATAGAGTGGCTAGAGTGAATGTTGGACCCTTGGAGGACGCGAGGGGGGATTTAATAGTGGAAAACGAGGAAATGGCTGAGACTTTAAATAGGTTTTTTGTGTTGGTCTTCACGGTGGAAGACATAAATAGTTTACCGAATATTAACGATCGAGTGTTGGTAGGAGGAGAGGTACTCAATACAATTATTGTTACCAGAGAGGCAGTGCTTGGTAGACTAACGGGACTGAAGGTGGACAAGTCCCCGGGCCCGGATGGAATGCATCCCAGAATACTGAAAGAAATGTCAGAGGTAATAGCGGATGCGTTAGTGGTTATTTATCAAAATTCACTGGACTCTGGGGTAGTGCCAGCTGATTGGAAAATGGCTACTGTTATGCCGCTGTTTAAAAAAAGTAGACAAAAGGCGGGTAACTACAGGCCGGTTATCTTAACGTCTGTAGTTGGGAAAATGCTGGAATCCATCATTAAAGAAGAAATAGCGAGCCATCTGGATAAGAATGGTTCAATCAAGCAGACGCAGCATGGATTCATGAGGGGAAAGTCGTGTTTGACGAACTTACTGGATTTTTATGAAGATGTGACTAGTGCGGTTGACGGAGGGGAACCGGTAGATGTGGTGTTTTTGGATTTCCAAAAGGCATTCGATAAGGTGCCTCACAAAAGGTTGCTGCAAAAGATTGGGGCACACGGAGTTGGGGGTAGGGTGTTAGCGTGGATTGGGGATTGGCTATCCAACAGGAAGCAGAGCGTTGGAATAAATGGGTGCTTTTCTGGTTGGCAGATGGTGACTAGTGGCGTGCCGCAGGGATCGGTACTGGGGCCTCAACTGTTTACTATTTACATAGATGATCTGGAGGAGGGGACTGAGTGTAGGGTAACAAAGTTTGCTGACGACACGAAGATAAGTGGGAAAGTGAATTGCGTGGAGGAAGTGGAAGGTCTGCAGAGAGATTTGAATAGGCTGAGTGAGTGGGCGAGGATCTGGCAGATGGAGTATAACGTCGGCAAATGCGAGGTTATTCACTTTGGAAGAAATAATAGCAAATTAGATTATTTAAATGGAAAGAAATTACAACATGCTACTGTGCAAAGGGACCTGGGGGTCCTTGTGCATGAGTCACAAAAACTCAGTCTGCAAGTACAACAGGTGATCAAGGCGGCAAATGGGATGTTGGCATTTATCGCGAGGGGGATAGAATATAAAAGTAGAGAAGTCTTGCTGCATCTGTACAGGGCATTGGTGAGGCCACAGCTGGAATACTGTGTGCAGTTTTGGTCCCCTTACTTGCGAAAGGCTATATTGGCCTTGGAGGGAGTGCAGAGAAGGTTCACCAGGTTGATACCAGAGATGAGGGGTGTAGATTATGAGGAGAGATTGAGCAGATTAGGTTTGTACTCGTTGGAGTTTAGAAGGCTGAGGGGTGATCTTATAGACATATAAGATAATGAAGGGGCTGGATAGGGTAGAAGTAGAGAGATTCTTTCCACTTAGAAAGGAAACCAGAACTAGAGGGCACAGCCTCAAAATAAAGGGGGGTCAGTTTAGGACAGAGTTGAGGAGGAACGTCTTCTCTCAGAGGGTGGTGAATCTCTGGAATTCTCTGCCCACTGAAGTGGTGGAGGCTACCTCGTTGAATATGTTCAAGTCACAGATAGATGGATTTCTGATCGGTAGGGGAATTAAGGGTTATGGGGAGCAGGCGGGTAAGTGGAACTGATTCGTTTCAGATCAGCCATGATCTTACTGAATGGCAGGGCAGGCTCGAGGGGCTAGATAGCCTACTCCTGCTCCTATTTCTTATGTTCTTAAATGCCTATGTTTCAGTCAGGAAAAGTCTTGTGTCTCCTTGTGCACCCCTATCCTACCCCTATTTGGGAGTGTTACGGTGCTGCAAGAGATTGGAGGCCAGTGGAACAAGACCATGAGGGATTTGAAAGCCCACTAATGCCTCTACCTTCTCAGGAGACTAAGGAAATTTGGCATGTCACCAACTTCTACAGATGCACCATAGAAAGCATTTTTTCTGGTTGTATCGCAGCTTGGCATGGTTCCTGCTCTGCCCAAGACCACAAGAAAGGTCATGAATGTAGTCCAATTCATCAGATAAACTAACCTCCCATCCATTAAGGTTAGGACCTCACCCATCCCGGACATTCTCTCTTCCACCTTCTTCAGTCAGGAAAAAGATACAAAAGATTGAGGTCACATACCAACTAACTCAAGAACAGCTTCTTCCCTGCTGTTGTCAGACTTTTGAATGGACCTACCTCGCATTAAGTTGATCTTCCTTTACACCCTAGCTATGACTAACATTATTCTGCACTCTCTCGTATAGCGCGCAAGAAACAATACTTTTCACTATGTTAATACATGTGACAATAATAAATCAAATCAAAAAAGGTGTGTTCATTATAAGCTCTTTATTCATCCATATCAATCCTTGCAATGCCACAGAAAGGGCTTTGTCTAGTTATGGCCTCTTGCACATTCCCAATTGACATTGCACCACCATTAGCAGATGTACCCTGGACCCAAACTCTGGAATCCCCTCCATAAATCCCAGTAGCTGAGTTGGCGTCTGTACTCCGGCTTGTGAATCAGTCCTCTGGATTACTTATACTGTGTTAATGTACTCCATAAATGGTGTAGAGATATGTGGGAAAAAATTACCAGAGCTTTCGAGTGCTGGTATTGTTTATTTTCATAAAAGAATGATACAAAATATACAAATATTATCACAAACACACCACAAGACAGATCCTTTAGAAATAATTCGTCACAGTTGTGTTGTAGTTTAGCATGCCTTTTAGTTCCTTCCGCAGCATGCTACAATAAATTACTTTTGCCTATGAACGGACTTCATACTGTATTTTGAAGGTGTACAAATCATGTAATTGGACAGCGCCCTACATCAATGGGTTATATGATTGGCAACTCAGCAAATTATCATTGGAATTTGAGCTAAAAACATTATTGCTGCCACAAATACCTGTTTTCACCAACTGCCAAAGCAGTTTCTTCCCTTCCAATTTAAGATCCAATACATATACGTTTAATATATTATAAATAGATATATATTATGTATATAATAAACATGTGTATGTATAGATAAACTTTAAAGTGCACAATCTTCTCAGTTAATCCTGAACAAAAGGATCTAAGATTCACAAAAAAGGCCAGGGTGGGATTTTCTGCCCCTGACGCTAGCTGGCATTATCATAGGCAGCTCAGGAAAATTCAGAGAAGCTTTAAAAGTCAACAGCTCTCTAGGTTTTCCCACCCCGCCCACAATGGTGTCAGGGGCTGGAAAATCCTGCCCAAAATGTACACCACCTTGCTGTTTGATGGGGTTATTGTAAGATGTTGTTAGCAAATCTCAAGAAAAATACAAAATAAAGGAATAACGACATTTCCTTTTAACTCAAAATTTTAAATGAACACAACTAGATTTTAGAATGTTTTCTTCTTTATAAGAAAATAATCAGCCCTACAGAGAATTAACAACATACATGACTAGATAAATGTAATTTAGAAGCTATAGGGGAACAGTTCAAATGAGTAGGCGGCCTGGATTTGACAACTATTGCTTAATGATTATCAAATGATTGGTGGTTTCAGAATTATACCAACTTCTGTAAAATTATATTGTGGTTCCAGGTTAACAGGGAGTTCCTCAACATTTCATTTTCAGTCTCGATTTAATCATAGAATACCTACAGTGCAGAAGGAGGCCATTCGGCCCATCGGGTTTGCACCGAACACAATCCCACCCAAGCCCTAGCCCCATAACCCCATGCATGTATCCTACTTAATGCCCCTGACTCTAAGGGCCAATTTTAGCATGGCCAAGCCACCTAACCCACACATCTGTGGGAGGAAACCGGAGCACCCGGAGGAAACCCATGCAGACTCGGGGAGAATGTGCAAACTCCACACAGTGACCCAAGCCTGGAATCAAACCCGGGTCCCTGGTGTTATGAGGCAGCAGTGCTAATCGCTGTGCCACTCTATTTAGGTTTGTAGTTCTTCTCGGGTAATTGTGTGTTTCTAGTCACAGTCGTGAAGCAGTTATACACATTCGCCCCACAACCTCACCCTCAAATACCTCAAGTATCGTCATACCAGTGGAATGTTTTGTCTGAATCTTTGTCCAACCTGCTTGGCAAAGCGACACCATAATCTGGAATGTCATCCTGTGAGTTACTTTTTCAATTCTCTGTGGAGAAATTCACAAGTTCCAGGACTATTCCTACCTCACTCCCTCCTCCACCCCCACCCCCAGACTTGGAACTTGTTACACACGGAAAAACTCTGTTGTACAAAACAAAATCTAAACAAAGAAGAATTATCACTGGAAAGGGGGAGATCTATTTGAGAAAATGCATTTTATTGATTTACAAATTTTTGGAATTCTGTATTTAATTCTGAGGCCAAAGCCTCGGCAAGTGTGTGAAAACACTAGCTGGAGTGTTCAAAGAGCCTCATTGCAAATTAACAAGATTCCAAAGGCATCAGATTTATTTTACAGAAGCGAGAAAGTGCGAGGCTAATATTTAGTAGGACGAACAAACATTATGGGTGGGATTTTGCAGTCACGCTCGCCCCAAAGCTGGAAAATCCCCACCCGAGGTCCAGCCCACTACGATTCCCGTGGTGGGCAGGACAGGAAAATTCCGCCCTATATCCTGTAATATCCCATTTGTTCTAAATTCAGCCCTCATCATCTCGTGCGTTGCAAGTTCTAAATGTCACCAAGGTCCACAGTAACACCAATTTGTGAAAGTGTGGCAGCAACTGAAATGAAGGCCGATGATGGGGTCAAAGGGGGTGGCGGTGACTCAAAAAAATGTTTTATTAAAAAAAAAACTTATGGGTCTAAACTGATTCAGAACAGTGATATGAATCCCAACCCCCTACAGCAACATTGGCAAGATTTTGTTACAAGTGAAACTTCATTTATTAGCATGTTTCTGTCAAAATAGTTTAGTTCCTATTCTTCGGTGCTTGCACAAGTACAGCTTTACAGATAATTGAAGCTTCTTTTCAATCCAGTATTTAGTTGTGATCGGGAACAAGCAGAATTGAAAAGTCTGGAATTGGCAGGCAAAGCAAATCATGAACCATACAGTCACAGCAGCTTTATAGTGTTCTATGCCCTTACCATAAGTGCTTTGGAGGTAAATCATCCAGCCTTACTCTTAAGGAAATTTGCTTCCATTAAGCATCTGTGGGTTCCCCCCCCCCGCAAAGCGCTTCTGAAGTGCCAGCATCTTTTCACACTTGCTCAATCCAACTTAATACAAATTAATTCCGTTACTGCTTAAACATTTTGAACCCAGCTGGTATGGTCTCCAGTACAGCTGATAAAGTATAAACCCTAAATCAAAAATAGTAAAAAGTGTCGTTAAATGACAAGTTACATAGGAAATCTTTCCTATCCAAACAAAAATGAAAACAAACAATACCAGGCTCATCCACAACTGACGAGGTGCTGCAGTCATTCACAAATGAGTCAAGGAAACATTTCTCAGACTCTTCAATGAACAAGTAGATTTTGAACAGATTTTAAGATTTCGAAATGGAGCATACAGTTGCCCTTCCCCCACTTGGTAGAGGCTAGCAGGCATCTCAATTCTCGTCAGGTTAAATCAAAAGTAAAGACAGGCACCCGAAGCCATTCAACAAATCCCAACTTAAAAATCCAAGGGATGGGACATTATCTGAAAGGAAGCTATTTGCACAGAATCATGCCATTATTTCAATCAAAATTGGCATAATATACAGCACTCCAATGGAATTTTCTATCCAGTAACTCGCTGCATGCTTTTCTTTGAACTAATTATTAGCAATATGTTAATTTTAGAAAGCTTGTTTTCTGTTCTATGAAAAGATAATAGAAAACAAGGCTTCACATTGCAAATATGGCGAATTGATCAATGCTGAATCTCAGTGCATGCAGGATATCTGTGGGGAACCAATAATGGATGGTCAACCAGTCAGAAGAGAGAGGCAGGAAATTTGGTTTTGCAAGGCCAACAGTTAATTGGTTTGCGTAGCTGTTCAGACACTAAGTCAGCGTACCCTAAACCCTACAAGGAGAGATTTTGGTTTAGCTTGTGGTTTACCATCAATTCTTTCCCCACCCCGCTGGCTTTAAACTTCTCTTCCCTGTTTACGCAAATCAGGTAGCACTATATTACACAGTCGAAGATAATCCCGAGTTAAACTCGTTTCAAGAAGTATTTTCCAAATCATATCTAGAAGGTGTGAAGTGACTTGGCAGTGTACACTCCTATTTTAACAAGGTACGGTGTTAGCTAACAGCAACCAGACAATATATTGCGATTCTTTCCATTATTCAGTATGGAAAGCAAATGATGTGTCTTAAAGACTATTTACACTTTGTTCTTCCATGCCAGGTTACATACATACATATATATATACACATCTCCTTTTTAAAAGGAACATCACATAAATGCATCAGTTCAATAGTATAAAAAAAAGAGTGGCAAAGTGCACAATTTTACAATATATTTACAAATCCATAGCATTATTTCAAGCCTTCATTTTAGCTAAAAATACAATATGTTATGCAATACCTACAAATGGAAATTCTATTGGCTTTAACACCTTTGTACAGGAACAGCTGATCATGACAAGAAAGCTAAGACAATAATGCAAGGACTATATAGTGAACGCAGCCCTGCCGTAAACCTCCTGATTTCAGAAGCACGCCACGTGGTCTTTCAAAATGCAGGGTGAATTCATTAGCAAAGGCTAGTGCGCACACATGCAGATACAATCAGCCGTTCAAATTTCAGGACTCATGCCGTCATTAAATCATCCACAGCTGAGGTGATTTGGCGGTTCCTCAAGACCCTTAAAGCCCTTCACTGAACCGCCACAAGAACAAAATACTCTGAAATCCATAATGTTCCAGGGAAGCTGTTCAAATTTAAGATGGTCCCATCCTCTTTAATCTTCAATCACAGGAGCCAACTCTGGTGTGAGGTTCACGGTTATATTTTTGTACAAAAAGTGCAGAGTTATATTTGGAGTATACTTCAAGTTGTTCAACCCATCCAGGGGCTGACGTTCTTTAGAATACCTCAACAATTTATATCTGTGGGGAGAAAGAAACAAGGGAATAATTAAATGAGTAGTGAAGTCAACAAATGTAAGCCAACAAGTATCAGGATAAAGCTCATGGAATCATACAACACAGCAAGAGCCATTTGGTGCATCATTCTTGGCCCAGCTCTTTAAAGAGCTACCAAATTAATTCTACACCCCTACTCTTTCCTTGTAGCTTTGCAAATGTTTCCCTTTTTTAAAAACAAAGTGTTTATCCAACTCCCTTTTGAACTAACTACTGTTTCCACTACCCTATTAATTCATGCCTTCTAGATTACAATACTTCACTCATCTTTCCCCTGGCTTTTATTCCATTTTTCTTCAAATTACTGGCCCTCCTTGAAAATGTTTCTCCCTTGCTTCCATATCAAAACCTCCCTCAATTTTGAGCATCTCTATTTAAATGTTCCCTTATCCTCGGTTCTACTACCTTCTCGAATACAAAAGAAACATGAGCAGGAGTAGGATATTCAGCCCCTTGAGCCTGCTCCACAGTTTAATAAAGTCATGTCTGACCTTCCATCTCAACTCCAGTGCCTTGTATTATCTCAATATTTCTCAAATCCCTTGGTAACCCAAAATATATCATTTTCAGTCCCGAATACATTCAGTGACGGAGTATCCTCAGTTCCGGATTGCCCTCAAACTGAATTTGAAATTCAAGCATGCAATGATCACTCTTCCCGAGAGGATCTTTTGCAACAAAATTAGTTAATCTGATCTCATTACACAATATTCCATCCTGCTCCCTGGTTTCAAGAATCTCTAATGCATTCTACAACCTCTCCCTTGAGGCTATCCTTGCCAATTTGATTGGTCCAGTCTGTATGCAGATTAAAATCACCCAGAATTATTGTTGTACTTTCTTACAAGCCAAATTATGAATTAATTCTTCAAAAATACTTGCCTTTGCTATCTATCTATCATATCTTTTCATGTATTTTCCCAATCTATCTTAGCCAACTCGGATCATCACCCCTCATACCATGCAGATTGTTTTGTTCAAATTTAGGACTCCCTAGTTAAATACTTAAAAACTCAATATAAAATCCTACAGTTTTAAAGTTTTAAGTTTATTTAGTGTCCTAAGTAGGCTTACATTAACAGTGCAATGAAGTTACTGTGAAAATCCCCGAGTTGCCACACTCCGGCGCCTGTTCGGGTACACCGAGGGAGATTTTAGCATGGCCACTGCACCTAACCAGCTCATCTTTAGTCATCGAGTGTCTTTAAGACAGAGATAGATAGGTTCTTGATTAATAAGGGGGTCAAGGGTTATGGGAAAAAAGGCAGGAGAATGGGGATGAGAAAAATATCAGCCATGATTGAATGGCGGAGCAGAGATGGGCCGAGTGGCCTAATTCTGCTCCTACGTCTTATGGTTTTATGGTCTGTCAGACTGTGGGAGGAAACTGGAGCATCTGGAGGAAATCCGGGTTGTAATCGTTCTTACTACAAAGGTTATTAATTAACTCGTTCTCACTGATCAAAAATAACCTGTTCCCCGGTCACTCCCTCAACATTCTATTGACCTAGGAAACCATCCGCATTCATCAACACGATCTCCACAAATTTGACTTGTCCAGTCTACATGGGAGATAGGCTATTGGAGTACAGTATAGTCTCTATTTCAAATAGAATTCCCTCATCATTGTACCATTCCAGCAATCTCCTCTTCACTGGCAAATTGGCTTACAAACAATCTTCAACATCATTGTCCATATACTGTGTACTGCCTCAATGGACTGGAAGCTCAAGGCCAGCTACTGTTGCATTGCTTTTCTCTTGCTCCATAGCAGCTTAGTTTGCAGCTTTCAAAGAACTAGTTAGTTATTGGCAGCTGTGTGTTTTGCCCTTATGATCACTAGAAACCTAGTTGACTCTCCAACACTACATACGCTGTGAATGCTGAATAAAAACAAAACGCTGGAAATACATCAGAACTGAAATGTTAACCCCGTTGTTCTCTCTCTCCCCACAAATATCGCCAGACCTGAGTATTTCCAAGAGGATGCATCTTTATTCAAGTCTTCTGAAATTTGTTTCAGTTAGGATGAGGGGCGGCACGGTGGCACAGTGATTAGCACTACTGCCTCACAGCACCAGGGATCTGGGTTCGATTCCCGGCTTGGGTCACTGTCTGTGCAGAGCCTGCATGTCCTCCCCGTGTCTGCGTGGGTTTCCTCCAGGTGCTCCGGTTTCCTCCCACAATCTAAAAGACGTGCTGGTTAGGTGCATTGGCCGTGCTAAATTCTCCTTCAGTGTACCCGAACAGGTACCAGAGTGTGGCGACTAGGGGATTTTTGCAGTAACTTCATTGCTGTGTTAATGTAAGCCGACTTGTGACAATAATAAATAAACTTCTAGAATGGATTCAAACCCAGATTCCAGAAGGGACAGTATGCTAACCCATTAAACTATTAAACACTCAAGTCCCCAATCACTTCCCTGGTTTCAAACAGAAATGCATGTATAAGCAATGTTTTTTCAGAAGGACCAAATATCACAAGCTTTGATATCAATTACTGAGGTGAATTGAGAGACAAAGGTTAAGGGAGATTTGCTAATAAATCTCCAACATTGGCTACTTACCTGCCTAGAAATTGTACTTCCCCTCGATGATGATGGGGGATAGACTTGTATTTTCCCAAATCTCCTTCCGGCCTGGTCACATTGTATCCTGCAAAAGAAACTCTGCGAGATGAAGGAGAAAGAGAATTAGAAGTCAGCTTGTCTCAAAACTTCATAGAACATATTCTACTGGCATATTTGTGGAATTAAACAACAACATTGATTGAGCATTCACACATTTAAAAAAGCAAATACCGTGAAGAAAAATGTAAACATGCATCATAATTTTCATCAAATGAGAGTTTTATAATAAGCTCACAGAATACTACAGTGCAGAAGAGTCCCTTCGGCCCATCAAGTCTGTGCCAATGAATGAAAGGCCCTGACCTCCCCACCTAATCCCACTTGCCAGCACTTGGCCCATAGTTGCTGAACTTTGAGTTTAGCAACTGGTAATTTCCACACCAAATGAACAGGCAACTATTTTTTGGAGGTTAGTTCTGCTCCGATTGGATCTGTAATGAAAGGTTAGGTCGAGGCAGAACAGAATTACAGGAACTACTGGAAGTCATAATATGCAACAAGAGTGGATTTGACGCTTCTAAATCTTTTATGGAAGCTTACTGTTCACCACTCACTCATGTAAAACAGAAGAATGTTTTAACATCAAGCTTACTTGCTAAGATATGTCCAATACAATGCACAGTCTTGGAAAGATAAAAGCTGTGAACTCAGCAAGAGTGCACAACAAGCCTAGCCTACTACCTACAGGAATCTTAACGCAACTGAGGAATTCAAATTCATACACAGTCATTGGTAGTACAGAACTTGCAACAAAATCTGGACAATATCCAGGCTTGGGCTGATAAGTGGTAAACAAAGATAATGGGTGTAAGAGAAGGCCATTCAGCCCTTCGAGCCTGCACCTCTATTCAATATGATCATGGCCCCATCATGCACTTTCAGGATCCCACTTCCTCTCTCTTTGATCCCTTTAGCCACAAGGGCCACATCCAGCTCCCTCTTGAACATATCTAACAAACTGGCCCCAATAGCTTTCTGTGGTAGAGAATTTCACAAGTTCACAACACTCAGTGAAGAAGTTCTTTCTCATCTCAGTCCTGAATGGCTTTCCCCTTATTCTTACACTGACCCCTGGTTCTGCACTTCCCCAACATCAAACATTTTTCCCCGCATCTAGCCTGTCCAGCCCCATCAGAATTTTGTGTGTTTCTATGAGATCCCCTCTCATTCTTCCAAATTCCAGTGAGCAAAAACCCAGTCGATCCAGTCTCTCTTCATACGTCAGTCCTGCCATTCCAGGAATCAGTCTGGCGAACCTACGCTGGACTCCCTCAATAGCAAGAATGTCCTTCCTCAGAGGTGACCAAAACTGCACAAAATACTCAAGGTGTGGCAGAACCAAGGCCTTGTATAACTGGAGTAAGACATCCTTACTCTTATACTCAAATCCTCTTGCTATGAAGGCCAGCATGCCATTAGCTTTCCTCATCATCTGCTGTACCTGTATGTCAACCTTCAGCGACTGTTCCACACCCAAGTCACTTTGCACTTCCCCTTTTCCTAAACTATCATTCAGATAATAATCTTCCTTCCTGTTGTTGCCAAAGTAGATAACCTCACATTTATCCACATTATATTGCATTTGCTAAGTATTTGCCCACTCAGCCAGCCTGTCCAAGTCACCCTGCAGCCTCTCAACATCCTCCTCACAGCACACACTGCCACCCAGCTTAGTGTCATCTGCAAATTGGTAAGTAACATTTGCGCCACACAAATGCCAGGCAATGGCCATCACCAATAAGAGACATTCTAATAACCGCCCATTTACATTCAATGGGTGGTACCATCACTGAATCCCCCACTATCAACATCCTTGGGTTTACCTTTGACCATAAACCCAACTGGACTTGCCACTTAAACACAATGGCTAAGAATATTGCGGCGAGTAACTCACCTCCTGACTCCCCAAAACCTGTCCACCATCTACAAGGCACAAGTCAGGAGTGTGATGGAATACTCCCCACTTGCCTGGAAGGGTACAGCTCCAATGACACTCAAGAAACTTGACACCACCCAGGACAAAGCAGCGCACTTGATTGGCACCACATCCACTCCATCTACCACTGACACTCAGTAACATCAATGTGTATTATCTACAAGATGCATTCGAGCAATTTACCAAAGATCCTTAGACAGCACCTTCCGAAGCCACGACCACTTCCATCGAGAAGGACAAGGGCAACAGATACATGGGAACACCATCACCTTGATCCACTGGAGCAAGCTGAGAGGGGTGATTGAAAAGCAGCAGTGCTGGTAAGAGATTAATTGGATTAATTGAATTGTTTATTTATTTAATTAGTCAGCTAGTGTGTGTATTTTTTTGGCCTTTACTTTAACAGCAGTTTTTCAAGTTTAAAGTGAAAACTAGAAGTGGGCAGCAAAGGAGTCTGGGAAGGGTTTTTATTTTAACTTTAAAAGTCAGTTACCTGGGTGGTTCCCCCTCAGTAGTAGTTTTTTTTTTCTCTCGGGCCCCTAGCCCTATAAATTGGTGCAGAGGAGATACCCGATCCTCTACACTGGTAGAGGATCCCACCCTTCCATCCTCCTCTAACCTAATTATAAGTGTGGGGAAGTTTTTTGTTTTCTTTTTTTCTTGCTGGTAATGGCTTCAGGGATGGCAGTTCAGGCAGTATGCTGCATCTCCTGTGGGATGTATGTGGTGAGGAAATCCAGTAGTGTTTCAGGAGATTTTAGTTGTAAGAAGTGCATTAGATTGCAGCTTCTGGAGGAGCGTGTAAAGGAGCTGGAGGGGGAGGTAGAGGAACTCCGCATAATTCGGGAGGCGGAGGTGGAAGTTGATAGGAGTTATAGAGAAATAGTAACTCCTAGAAATGAGGCTTGGGTCAATGCCAGGAGGAGGGGTAAGAAGCAATCGGGAAGACAATCCCCTGGGGCGGTTCCCCTCCATAATAGGTTTTCGGTGCTGGAGGCTACAGTTGAGGAGGAATCAACTGAGCATAGAGAGCAGATCTCTGGGGGTGAGCCGAGTGAGAAAGCTCAGGTGGTTAGGGGCTGTAAAAGACTGGGCCTTGTGATTGGGGACTCCACAATTAAGGGGACAGATAGGAGGGTCGGAACTAAAGGTAGGGACTCAGGGTTGGTGTGTTGCCTACCAGGGGCTGGGGTCCGGGATGTGTCTGACAGGGTATTCAGGACTCTTAGGGGGGAGGGAGATAAACCACAAGTTATTGTACATGTGGGGACACACGACATAGGGAGGATAGGGGAAGGGGATATTAGGCAGGGATTTATGGAGTTGGGGTGGAAACTAAAGGCCAAGACTGACAGAGTGGTTATCTCTGGACTCTTGCCTGTACCACGGGATAGTTTAGAGAGGAATAGGGAGAGGGAAGGTTTGAATTCATGGCTGAGGGGATGGTGCAGGAGGGAGGGGTTCAGGTACTTAAGCAATTGGGGCTCGTACTGGGGAAGGTGTGACCTCTATGAGAAGGATGGTCTACACCTTAATCAGAAGGGGACCAATATCCTGGGGGGTAAATTTGCTAAGGCCATGCAGGGAGGTTTAAACTGATTCGGGGGGGGGGAGGGATCCTGAGTAGTGGGGCTGAAAGTGAGGGATGCATGGATGGGGACTGCAATGCACGGCATTGCAGAGGTGGGGTGGAGCAGGGTTTGAAATGTGTATACTTCAATGCCAGGAGTATTCGCAATAAAGTGGGTGAACTTGCAGCGTGGATCAGTACCTGGGACTTCGATGTTGTGGCTATTTCAGAGACATGGATAGAGCAGGGGCAGGAATGGATGCTGCAGGTCCCGGGGTTCAAATGTTTTAGTCGAAGTAGGGAAGGAGGTAGAAGAGGGGGAGGGGTAGCATTATTGGTCAGAGATTGTATCACAGTGTCAGAGAGGAGGTTTGATGAGGACTTATCTGTTGAGGTAGTATGGGCGGAGATTAGAAATAGGAGAGGAGAGGTCACCCTGTTGGGAGTCTTTTATAGACCTCCTAAAAGTTCTAGAGAGGTTGAGGAAAGGATTGCGGAGTCAATTCTGGTTAGGAGTGAAAGTAATAGGGCAATTGTTATGGGGGATTTTAACTTGACTAATATTGACTGGAATTGTTATAGCTCTAGCTCGTTAGAGGGGTCAGTTTTTGTTCAAAGCGTGCAGGAAGGTTTTTTGACTCAGTATGTAGACAGGCCAACTAGAGGTGAGGCTATATTGGATCTGGTGCTGGGAAATGAGCCAGACCAGGTGCTAGACTTGGAAGTTGGTGTGCATTTTGGTGATAGTGACCACAATTCGGTTACGTTCACCTTAGTGATGGAAAGGGATAGGCATGAACCTCGGGCCAGTGGTTTTAGCTGGGGGAAGGGTAATTATGAGGCTATTAGGAGAGAATTAGGAAACATAGGTTGGACTAGGAGATTACAGGGACTGGGAACGTCCGACATGTGGAGTTTTTTCAAGGAGCAGCTACTGCGAGTCTGTGATAGGTATGTCCCTGTCAGGCAAGGAGGAATTGGTAGGGCTAGGGAACCGTGGTGCACCAAAAAAGTTTCTTTGTTGGTTAAAAAGAAAAAGGAGGCTTATGTTCGGATGAGACGTGAGCACTCGGGTAGTGCACTAGAAAGCTTTAGATTGGCTAAGAGGGAGTTGAAGAGCGAGCTTAGAAGGGCTAAAAGGGGACATGAGAAGACTTTGGCGGATAGGGTTAAAGAGAATCCTAAGGCGTTCTATAGGTATGTCAAGAACAGAAGGTTGGTTAGGGCAAGTTTAGGGCCAGTTATAGATGGCAGAGGGAAGTTATGTGTGGAACCGGAGGAGATTGGTGAAGCATTGAACCAATATTTCTCTTCGGTGTTCACGCAAGGGGACATGAATATAGCTGAGGAGGACACTGGGTTGCAAGGGAGTAGAATAGACAGTATTACAGTTGATAAGGAGGATGTGCAGGATATTCTGGGGGGTCTGAAAATAGATAAATCCCCTGGTCCGGATGGGATTTATCCAAGGATTCTCTGGGAGGCAAGAGAAGTGATTGCAGAGCCTCTGGCTCTGATCTTCAGGTCGTCGTTGGCCTCTGGTATAGTACCAGAAGATTGGAGGTTAGCGAATGTTGTCCCATTGTTTAAGAAGGGGAACAGAGACTTCCCCGGGAATTATAGACCGGTGAGTCTCACTTCTGTTGTCGGCAAGATGTTGGAAAAAATTATAAGGGATAGGATTTATAGTTATTTGGAGAGTAATGAATTGATAGGTGATAGTCAGCATGGTTTTGTGGCAGGTAGGTCGTGCCTTACTAACCTTATTGAGTTTTTTGAGAAAGTGACCAAGGAGGTGGATGGGGGCAGGGCAGTGGACGTGGTATATATGGATTTTAGTAAGGCGTTTGATAAGGTTCACCATGGTAGGCTTCTGCAGAAAATGCAGATGTATGGGATTGGGGGTGATCTAGGAAATTGGATCAGGAATTGGCTAGCGGATAGGAAACAGAGGGTGGTGGTTGATAGTAAATATTCATCATGGAGTGCGGTTACAAGTGGTGTACCTCAGGGATCTGTTTTGGGGCCACTGCTGTTTGTAATATTTATTAATGATCTGGATGAGGGTATAGTTGGGTGGATTAGCAAATTTGCTGATGACACCAAAGTCGGTGGTGTGGTAGACAGTGAGGAAGGGTGTCGTAGTTTGCAGGAAGACTTAGACAGGTTGCAAAGTTGGGCCGAGAGGTGGCGGATGGAGTTTAATGCGGAGAAGTGTGAGGTAATTCACTTTGGTAGGAATAACAGATGTGTTGAGTATAGGGCTAACGGGAGGACTTTGAATAGTGTGGAGGAGCAGAGGGATCTAGGTGTATGTGTGCATAGATCCCTGAAAGTTGGGAATCAAGTAGATAAGGTTGTTAAGAAGGCATATGGTGTCTTGGCGTTTATTGGTAGGGGGATTGAATTTAGGAGTCGTAGCGTTATGTTGCAACTGTACACAACTCTGGTGCGGCCGCACTTGGAGTACTGTGTGCAGTTCTGGTCCCCACATTACAGGAAGGATGTGGAGGCTTTGGAGAGGGTGCAGAGGAGGTTTACCAGGATGTTGCCTGGTATGGTGGGGAGATCCTATGAGGAGAGGCTGAGGGATTTGGGATTGTTTTCGCTGGAAAGGCGGCGGCTAAGAGGGGATCTTATTGAAACATATAAGATGATTAGAGGTTTAGATAGGGTGGATAGTGATAGCCTTTTTCCTCTGATGGAGAAATCCAGCACGAGGGGGCATGGCTTTAAATTGAGGGGGGGTAGTTATAGAACCGATGTCAGGGGTAGGTTCTTTACCCAGAGGGTGGTGAGGGATTGGAATGCCCTGCCAGCATCAGTAGTAAATGCGCCTAGTTTGGGGGCGTTTAAGAGATCCGTAGATAGGTTCATGGACGAAAAGAAATTGGTTTAGGTTGGAGGGTCACAGTTTTTTTTTTTTAACTGGTCGGTGCAACATCGTGGGCCGAAGGGCCTGTTCTGCGCTGTAATGTTCTATGTTCTATGTTCTATGCAAGTTCGCCTCCAAATCACTCATCATCCTGACTTGGAAACATATTGCTGTTCCTTCGCAGTCTCTGGGTCAAAATCCTGGAATTCCCTCCCCAATTCCATCGTGGGTCAACCCACAGTACATGGACTGAATTCAAGGCAGCAGCTCACCACCACCTTCAAGGGCAACTAGGGATGGGCAATAAATGTTGGCCAGCCAGCGACACCAATGCCCCACAAATAAATTTTAAAATATTTCCCAAAAAAGAAACATGTCGCCAAAGCTTTTGTCTTGCACTCATCAGATCAAACGTAAGAATACCAAATTTAAAACGATCACAACAATCCATACAACAGGAGGAATGGGTATTGACCGGTTGTCAAGTCTACTGATTGGCCACGGTATTGCAATGGAGAAAGCAACTGGGAATTATAGGCTCCCCAAGCTTAGAAATAATTCAATAACAGTGCAGGGCTTGAACATATTCCACTACCACCTTCTCGAGGGCAAATGGAGAACAGATGTGTGTATGAATGGATGTCACTTCTATTGAGCATAAATGAGCCACTTTACCGGCTTGACTGATTATCCTAAATTAGTTGTTAGTGTAGCTATTAGCATACACAGCAAATGCTGCCCAATGACAGAATGACAGAATGACATCGATTAGTAACAGTAGATGTTTTGTTTTTGGCAAGCACTAGTTTGTCTTACTCTGCCTATTACAGACAACTGAAGGAACACACTGCTTGATTCAATCAGCCAATGTTTGGGACACAGGGCCTACATACCTGGCATCGCTGAAATTCAGACATGTCATTGCTCATTTGTGTAGTTACAGAATGTCTTTTAGGACTGGTGGCAGCATCCCATTGATGGAAAATACCTCTTGCTTAGCTACTGCAGTGAGGTTTCCACGTTATGAGATTTTATGGGGTCTGAAGTCAATCCTGCTGTTCGGACAGGACATACCCAGGGATGGTGATGTCTGGGGTGTTTGCTGCAAGGTATGATTCAATGGGTATGACTATGCCAGGCTGTTGCTTGACCAGTTTGAGAGACAGTTCTCCCAATTTTGGCACAGGCCGCCAGATGCTAGTAAGCAGGACTAGGTGTGCTCTTGCCATTTCTGTACCTAGGTTAATGTTGGAGGGTCTGTCCAGTTTCATGCTTTTTTTTGGACTTTGCAGAAGTTTGACACAATTGAGTGGCTTGCAAAGCAGTTTCAGAGGGCAGTTAAGAGTCAACCACATCACCGTGATTCTGGACTTGTACATCAGCCAGACCAGCTGAAGACAGCAGATTTCCTTTCCTAATGGACATTCATGACAATCAGTAACGATTTCAAGGTCACCATTACTAATATTAGCATTTACTTAATTTAACAGAATTTAAATTTCATCAGGTGGGATTTTAACTCATGTCCCCAGAACATTAATCGGGGCCTTCCAATTAGCAGTCCAGTGACATTGCTTCGGTGCTGCCTATTATTGTTACTCTAAGCCCAATAACAGCACTTTTTCCATTATTTTGGGCTCAAGTCCCTGCTGAGTGATTTTAAGACCTCACTCTGCTCCTCTGTAGTTTGTTCCTGTTATCCAAATCCATATCCTCTCCACTGCCAAGGCCAACAACTTCTGCCTCCGTAATATTATCCTTCTCCACGAGCAGTTTTGTTTTATTCTTTCGGAGAATGTGGATGCTGTTGGCTAGACCAGCATTTATTGCCCATCGCGATTTGCCCTCGAGAAGGTGGTAGTGGACCATTTTCTTAAACCGCTGCAGTCCCTGTGGTGTGTGGGGTTACTGTGTCCCAGGATTTTGACCCAGCAGCAGTGATATAGCTCCAAGTCAGGATAGGATGCAGCTTGAAGGGGAACTTGCAGGTGTTCCCATGAATCTGCTGCCCTTGTCCTACAAGATAGAGGTCACAGGTTTGTATGGTGCTTTCAAAACAGCCTTGGTGAGTTACTGCAGTGCATCTTGTACATGGTACACACTGCTGCCACTGTGCGTAAGTGTTGCTGGAGCCGCACTCATCCAGGCAACAAGAGAGCATTCCATTACAATACTCACTTGTGTCGTGTAGTTGGTGGACAGGTTTGTTTTGGGGAGTTAAGAGGCGAGTTACTCGCCACAGAATTCCTGGCCTCTGAGCTGTTCTTGTAGCCACAGCATTTACATGGCTGGTTAGGATTATATTCACTGGAGTTTAGAAATGTGAGGGGGGGAATCGCATAGAAGCTTAAAGAGTATAGGATGTTTGGCTGAAATTTATACACTGAGTATATGTAAAAACATGATTTTTGGGACCAAAAACCTGGAGTCATCTTATACAGCAGGTCCATTTCTACACCACAATCTACAGGATCTTTTTCACATTGCTCTCATCCCAGCAGTGAATCATCAGCCACTCCTCCATTCCATATCATTCATTAGAATACTTGCTTCTTTGACAGCAGAGCTCACATCATGCCAAGTCCCACAGTGGATAAACCCAATTACAACCTGCCCCTAATGGAACCCTAGCTTACATGCACCAATTTCATCTCATCCACCCGCACAAGTGAAAGCCTCTCCTTATGGCTACAAATGTCCCTCCAAGCCATTATGGTTATGCCCTTATTGCATCTGCCTCTGAATCCTCTTGACATACTGTGAAGGCCTGAGACAGGGTGCAGAGGAGATTTACCAGAATGGTTCCAGAGTTGGAGAGATTTCAGCCAAATGAATACATCAGAGAAGTTGGGGTTGCTCTCATTAGAGCAGGTAAGGTTGTTGAAGAGATTTGATATAGGTGTTCAAAATCATAGTTTGGGGTTGGAGGTGGGGGAAAAGAGAACCAGAGAGAATAGAATGTTCCCACTGGCAGAAGGGTCAAGAACCAGGAGAACCTTTCTCAACTTAAAAACTCTACTTACTCCCCTCTGGTACAAAATAAATCTCCCAGCATCGTGAGACTCACTTCATAAAATTTCCAATAGAGATGATCATGATTTTTGATTTGTCACATGTATATAGTGAAAAGTATTGTTTCTTGCGCGCTATACAGACAAAACATACCGTTCATGGAGAAGGAAATGAGAGAGTGCAAAATGTAGTGTTAGTCATAGCTGGGGTGTAGAGAAAGATCAACTTAATGTGAGGTAGGTCCATTCAAAAGTCTGATGACAGCAGGGAAGAAGCTGTTCTTGAGTCAGTTGGTACTTTTATATCTTTTTCCCCGACGGAAGCAGCTGGGAGAGAGAATGTCTGGGGTGCGTGGGGTCCTTAATTCTGCTGGCGGCTTTTCTGAGGCAACGGGAAGTTTAGACAGAGTCAATGGATGGGAGGCTAGTTTGCGTGACGACCTTTTGTAGTTTCTTGCGGGTCTTGGGCAGAGCAGGAGCCATACCAAGCTGTCATACAACCAGAAAGAATGCTTTCTATGGTGCATCTGTAAAAGTTGGAGAAACTTGTAGCAGACATGCCAAATTTCCTTCGTCTTCTGAGAAAGTAGAGGCGCTGGTGGGCTTTCTTAACGATAGCGTCGGCATGGGGGGGAACCAGGACAGGTTGTTGGTGATCTGGACACATAAAAACTCGAAGCTCTCGACCATTTCGTCCCCATTGATGTAGACAGGGGCATATTCTCCACTACGTTTCCTGAAGTCGATGACTATCTCCTGTGTTTTGTTGACATTGAGGGAGAGATTATTGTTGCCACACCAGTTCACCAGATTCTCTATCTCTTTCCTGTACTCTGTCTCATCATTGTTTGAGATCTGACCCACTATGGTGGTGTCATCAGCAAACTTGAAAATCGAGTTGGAGGGGAATTTGGCCACAGTCATAAGTGTAAAGGAGTATAGTAAGGGGCTGAGGGCACAGCCTTGTGTGGCACCAGTATTGTTGCCTATCCTTACTGATTGCGGTCAGTGGGTTAGGAAGTTCAGGATCCAGTCGCAGAGGGAGGAGCCGAGCCCTAGAGATAAGTTTCATGGGAATAATGGTGTTGAAGGCTGAGCTGTAGTCAATAAATAGGAGTCTGACATAGATGTCCTTGATATCTAGGTGTTCCAGGGTTGAGTACAGGACCAGGGAGATGGCGTCTGCTGTGGACCAGTTGCAGCAGTAGGCAAACTGTAGTGCATCTAGGCAATCTGGGAGGCCGGAATTGATTCGTGCCATGACTAACCTTTCAACTCAATTCATAATGATGGATGTCAGAGCCACCAGATGGCAGTCATGGAGGCACGCTGCTTGGTACAGGGATGGTGGTCGTTCTCTTGAAGCAGATAGGGAACTTAGATTGGTGTAAAGTGAGGTTGAAGATGTCTGCAAATATCCCCGCCAGTGATCTTACTGAATGGCAGTGCAGACTCAACGGGCTGAATGGCCTGCTTCTGCATCTGCATCTTGTGATTTTCTCAAAGTGAGCCACATTATTTGAGATCGAACAAAGGTAAATAATTCCCCTGTAACTGTTGCAGCTATTGTGTTCTACTTAAGTTAGGAGTGTTGCATTTGAATATCATTTAAAATATTCCATCTCCAATTCAAATAGCTTTCATGTGTGATTTAAAAGGGATCAAAATGCAAACTATTTAACAGAAAAGGCTCAGCCCCGACTCCATCTTTGAGTCATCACCTCCAGCCTTAAATTTATACATCTGAATGATTCTTACCTACGCCACAGGTCATCATCTTCTCCCCCCCATCCCCAGAAAGCATTGGGAAATCCATTGATCTTCCTGAACTGCTCCACTGTGAGGCCACTGACCCCACCGAAGAACTCATTGTACGGCAGACTACGAAAGAGAAGAAAAAAATAAGGTCATCATCCAAGGACTGCGTGGCGTGAAATTTTAAAACAAAAAGACTCAAAGAAAATAGAAATTGAAAACTCACCCCATTAAGTTTGTCAGTGCATTAAGAAAGATATTTAATACGTTAACCAGAACATAAAATATACAGGGCAAAGAAACAGCAACTTGTTAAAAGGAAAGCAAACAGAGTAGCTGCGTTCAGCTTAAACACAAAATACTAAAGAAAATTATTCTATTTACATAATGCCATGCAGCAACAGAAAAGGATTCTATCTATTCATTTATGTTCGCTGAAGATGAAAGCATTTACCAAGTTATTGATAAACCAATGTACTTGGTTCAAAGGGAAGCTAGGGAGAAAGGAATGGAAGAATAGGCTGCCAGGGTTATACGAAGGTAAAGAAGGGTCAAATGGAGAGTCAACATTGACAAAGACCAATTGAGTCGAACTGTCTGCTTCTGTGCTACTGAGCAGGGTTTTACAGCCTCGCTCATCCCAAAACCGTAAAAGCCCACCCGAGGTCAACGGACCTTTCCATCGTCAGCCCCTCGCCCGCTCCGATTCCCATGGCAGGCGGGGCGGTAAAATTTCAGCTGTTATTTCTCTGTCACTCTATGCATTTATTCTGAAGAGCAGCAAGCTATTCTTGATAAGTAATCTCAGGTAACAGAGAAACATTTATGATCTGACTAGCCGAAGTCGTACAAAATAGGTAACAGAAATAAGATTGGCAAAAGCTAAATTTTACCGCTTTCTTTTACGAATAAAGCAAAAACACAACTGAACAGTTGCAACAAGGTTTACTTTGCAGTTTCAATGCTTGCACTGGTCAGGTGACTCAGTCTCTCTCGTTTTCTCCTTCACCCCCCCAAAACAATTACAGATTTTGCACTTGAGGAATATGCCCAACTAGAGAGGTGCAAAATGGATGGTGCAGTCCAAACTATAGGAGGTACAAAAATAGGTGGTGCAGATACTTACAGGTACATGTACTTATCCAGCTTGGATGCAAAATGCCGTGGCATCTGCCCACATCCATAGTAGTTACGATCACTTTCCGGGATGTGATCAACATCATGGAAAACAAGACAGTCCCAATCTAGATCTTTCATAGCTTCCATAAAACCAACATTAAATAACATTGCACGATTAAAGGGATAGTTACCAGCCTGTAGTGAGAAAAGGTGGGGAAAAAAGGTTTAAAAGACTTGCATTTATATAGCATCGCTCATAACCATAGGATGTTCCAAAGTGCTTTACTGCTATAATGTAGGAAATGGGACAGGCAACTTACACACCCTCTGGGGTACAGAATTTCAAAGATATATCACCCTTTGAATGAAGGAATTCTTCCTCACCTCAGTCTTAAATGGCCTCCCCCTTATTCTGAGACGGAGGTGGACATCAAATGCCCCATGGCACTATTTTGAAGAGCAGGGGAATTATCCCTAGCATCCAGAGCTAACATTAATTAAAAAACTAGTCATTAGCACATCAGTTTGTGGGAATTTGCTGTGCTTTTGCTTTGAACTATCAGAGAGATTGGTTGGCTCACAATATGATAAATATTTGGGTGGGTTGTTGAAAAATCCATGGAATCAGGTTTGGTCACATCTGGTATTTCCTGATGTGTTTGACGACAGTTCACCTGTTAACTCAAATGGACCTCATTCTTGTCCTGAACGTTAAGTGTATAAACCAGATATTGTAAGTTGTTTTATCTTTCTGAACATGTAAAGTTTATTCCAAACCTGTGGAATCATGTGGCTTTATTCCCTTCAGCATCTTGAATCTCAAGTTTAACCAACTTCAAATAAAACATTATTGGTCCCTGACCAGATTTCCCCACCTCAAACTGGGACCTGGCAACCCCCAATTGCGAGACAATTTCTGAGAGCACTTAAGAGCCAACCACATTATTGTGGGGCAGGAATCACTTATTTTTATTGTTTCATGGGACATGGACATCACTGGCTAGGCCGGCGTTTTTATTGCTCATCCCTAACTGCCCTTGAGAAGGTGGTGATGAGCCACCTTCTTGAACCACTAGCCCATTTGGTGTAGGTACTGTGCTGTTATGAAGGGCATTCCAGGATTCTGACCCAGCAACAGTGAAGGAACAGCAAAATAGTTCCAAGTCAGGATGCTGTGTGGCTTGTAGAGAAACTTGAGAATGTTGTGATTGCCCATGCATCTTGTCCTTCTGGGGGAGTAGAGGTCACGGGTTTGGAAGGTGCTGTCAAAGGAGCCTTGGTGAGTTCCGCAATGCATCTTGTAGATGGTACACACTGCTGCCACTGTGCACCGGTACAGAAGGGGGTAAATGCTGGAGGTGGTTCGGGTGCCAATCAAGTGGGCTGCTTTGCCCTGGATTGTTGAGGTTTGGTGTTGATACAACTGCATTAATTCAGGCATCAGGAGTACTCACTCACATTCCTGATTTGTGCCTTGTGGACAGGATTTGGGGAATCAGGGGACGAGTTACTTGCTGCAGAATTCCCAGTCTCCGACCTGCTCTTGTAGCCACAGTATTTATATGGCTACTCCAGTTCAGTTTCTGGTCACTGGTAACTCCCAGGATGTTGATAGTGGGGGATTCAGCGATGGTAACACTGTTGAATGTCAAAGGGAGATGGTTGGATTCTTTCTTGTTGGAGATGGCCATTGCTTGGCACTTGTGCCGCTAATATTATTTGCCACTTATCAGCCCATGCTTTAATGTTGCCCAGGTCTTGCTGCACAAGGGCATAAACTGCTTCAGTATCTGAGAAGTTGTGAATGGCCTAAACATTGTGCAGTCATCAGCAAATATCCCCACTTCTGGCCTCATGAAGGAGGAAAGTTCACAATAGAAGCAGCTGAAGGTGGCTGGATCTAGGACACTACCCTGTGGCACTACTGCAATGATGTTCTGGGACGGAGATGACGGACTTCCAACTACAACCAATTTTCTTTTGCGCCAGGCATAACTCCATCCAGTGGAGATTATCCCCCACACCACCCTGATTCCCATTGACTCTGCTTTCTTTCATCAAGGAGCCCTACGCACTCTGTCAAATGCAGCTTTGATGTCATGCACAGTCACTCTCACCTCATGAATTCAGCTCTTTTATCCATGTTTAAAGCAAGGATGTCGTGAGGTCAGGAGCCAAGTGGTCCTGGTAGGATCCAAACTGAGTGTTAGTGAACGGATTCCTGAGTAAGTGCCACCCAATAGCACTGTAAATGACCCCTTCCATCACTTTTCTGATAGTCAAGAGTAGATAGATAGGGCAGAATTGGCTGGGTTCTTTGTGGACAGGACATACCTTGGCAATTTTCAACATTGTTGTAGCTATACTGGAACAACTTGACTAAGGGCGCAGTAGTTTTGGTCACGTCTTTATTATTGCTGAAGTGTTGTCAGGGCCCATAGTCTTGGTTGTACCTAGTGCCTGCAGTCATTTCTTGATATCATGGGGAGAGAATCAAATTGGCTGAGAACTGACATCCATACTGCCGGGGACAAGGAGGAGGCAGAGATGGATCATCCACTCTTCTGGCTAAAGATGTAGGCTAGACCAGCTAAGGACAGCAAATTGCTTTCACTAAAGAACATTGGTTGAACCAGATGGGTTTTTATGACAATCAAATGATAGTTTCAAGATCACCATTACTGAGACTAGAACAAAGAACACTACAGCACAGGAACAGGCCCTTCGGCCCTCCAAGCCTGCGCTGCTCATGTGCCCACTAGACCATTCTTTTGTATCCCTCTATTCCCAGTCTGTTCATGTGGCTATCTAGATAAGTCTTAAACGATCCCAGCGTGTCCGCCTCAATCACCTTGCTTGGCAGTGCATTCCAGGCCCCCACCACCCTCTGTGTAAAATACGTCCCCCTGACATCTGTGTTGAACCTTGCCCCCCCCCTCACCTTGAACCAGTGACCCCTCGTGTTCGTCACCTCTGACCTGGGAAAAAGCTTCCAACTGTTCACCCTATCTATGCCCTTCATAATTTTATACACCTCTATTAGGTCGCCCCCTCATCCTCCGTCTTTCCAGGGAGAACAACCCCAGTTTACCCAATCTCTCCTCATAACTAAGCCCCTCCATACCAGGCAACATCCTGGTAAATCTCCTCTGTACTCTCTCCAAAGCCTCCACGTCCTTCTGGTAGTGTGGCGACCAGAACTGGACGCAGTATTCCAAATGTGGCCTAACCGTCGTTCTATACAGCTGTAACATCATATGCCAACTTTTATATTCTATGCCCCGTCCAATGAAGGCAAGCTTGCCATGTGCCTTCTTGACCACCCTCTCCACCTGTGCTGCCACCTTTAAGGATCTGTGGACTTGTACACCCAGGTCCCTTTGTGTGTCTATACTCCTGATGGTTCTGCCATTTATTGTATAGCTCCTCCTTACATTAGACCTACTGAAATGCATCACTTCACATTTATCTGGATTAAATTTCATCTGCCATTTCTCCGCCCGATGTTCCAGCCTATCTATATCCTGCTGTATTCTCTGAATGTTCATCACTATCCGTTTCCCCAACTAGTTTCCAGATTCATTAATTGAATTTAAATTCCACCAGCTGCTGTGGTGGGATTTGAACTCATGGTCCCAAAACATTTGCCTGGGCCTCTGATTTACTAGTCCAGTGACATCATCATTACCTCTTAAGATCGCACACAAGTTGAGTGAGTGTATACAAGATTCCAGGGGACCTCCGGCACGATGGTGCAAAAGTGGGAATTCTCAACAGGGAGCAGAAAGGCTATGGTCTCTGACAATATCCTTCAGTAATAATGAAGGCTGGTGCTCCAGAACTAGCTGCTTCCCCGGCCAAGCTGTTCCAGTAAAGCCACAACACTAGCATCTATCAAATACCAAGCAATGTGGAAACTTCCCAAATACATCTATTATTTATTTACGTACCGTCATCTAGTGATAATGTCTGCACTATTCAAGTGATCCAGACTTCAGAAAATGCTGTTGCCATTTTAAAATATTTACATCCCATATCTTCTCCCTTCCCAAGTTTATGTATAATTCCACAATGAGACAGCAATCAGCTGATGCACTCCCAAGTCTCTAACAATATTCTAAAATGAAGGGTCATTCTGACTCAGAACGACTGCAGAAGCAGTGTTTGATGCAATGGAGTGACTTGTTATGCTAATCTAGTAGTTTCATCGTCACCAATGAGGAGACTAGCTTTTTAATCCAATTTAAGTAACTGAATTTAAATCCTCTGGCTGCCATGCTGAGCTTTGAGCTCCTATCTCCTGATCAGTAGTTCAGGCCTCTGGATTGTAGAAAAAAGTATAGCACAGGAACAGACCTTTTGCCCTTCAAGCCTGTGTCGATCATGATGCCCTAACTAAACTAAAATACAAACCTTCTGCCCTCACTTGGACAGTATCCCAATTCATGTACCCATCCAGATGCCTCTTCAATGTTGCTAATGTGCCTGCTTCCACCACCTCCTCTGGCAGCGCGTTCCAGGCACCCGCCACTCTCCGCGTGAAAAACTTCCCTCACACATCTCCCTTAAACTTTCCCCTCTCAGTTTGAACCTGTGCGCCCTTGTAATTGACACTTCCACCCTGGGGAAAAAGCCTCTGACTATCCACCCTGTTTATGCCTCTCATCATTTTGTTGACATCTATCAGGTCCCCCCTCAGCCTCCATACTAATCCATAACAGAACAACTTTGTTACCTTACCCTCATTTAGTTATAAATATTACATCCAACACTTCCACGACTGGTGGGTTTGAAGGCAGGGTCACTTAGAGGGAGCCATACACCCACCCATGCTGCCAAAATTTTACTGAGGCTCTTGTGTGACCAGCCCCCCCACTCCAGCCTCCCTCACCTGCCTTAAGAACTGCCAACCTGGTCCCTGCAAAATCCCCAGGCTTGCGTCAAAATCCCACCTCTAGCGCAGCTTTCCTTCCTGCAAGCCTCACTGTAGTGCCAGCCGTGGCCATCGCTCTCAGTGGAGCTGCTGGTCTCCAACTGGTCAGCAGCTCTCCAAGGAGGGACTTCCTGTTGCCTGAGGGACCACAAGTTCTGCTTCAGGTCAATTAACAATTCTGGAATACAGTGGGTCAGGGTATAAACCCCAGCATCAGGTTAACTCCAGACCTTTATGTCACCCAGATAGAAAAATGAAAAGCTGGGGTATAATTTTAATCTTTTATACAAAGAAGCTACCTGAGGTCCAGTTTGTTTCTATGACTTTCAACATAAAAGGGTTTTTTTACCTGCTCAATAACATAGAATCCAAACTGCACATGTTGTCGTTGAAGCATTGGAATCAAATGCCGAAATAAAATTGGGAGGTGCTCGTGTCGATTGCGGAATGGAATAAGAATTGCCACCTGTAAAATACAATCATCTTAACTTTATCTTGTGTTCAAATGAATATTATCCACAAATGCTACGGCCATTGGACCAACCAGAAGTGTCCTGCAACTCTAAGACAGTGAAATATGGAACACATCAAATCTTTGGGCTCATCTAGTGTCTTAAAAACCTTACACACCTATTCGGCATGTCCACTCCGACTCTCACCAATTTTAACAGATGCACCATAGAAAGCATTCTCTCTGGTTGTACCACAGCTTGGTACGGCTCCTGCTCTGTCCCAGACCGCAAGAAACTACAAAGTGTTGTGAACGTAGCCCAGTCCAGCACGCAAACCAGCCTCCCATCCATTGATTCTGTCTACACTGCCCGCTGCCTCGGCAAAGCAGCCAGCATAATCAAGTTCCCAACACACCCCGGACATTCTCTCTTCCACCTTCTTCTATTGGGGAAAAAAGATACAAAAGTCTGAGGTCACGTACCAACCGACTCAAGAGCATCTTCTTCCCTGCTGCCATCAGACTTTTGAATGGACATACCATATATTAAGCTGATCTTTCTCTGCACCCTAGCTACGACTGTAACACTATGTGCTGCACCCTCTCCTTTCCTTCTCCCTTATGTACTCTATGAACGATATGTTTTTGTCTGTATAGTGTGCAAGAAACAATACTTTTCACTGTATGTGGTGCATGTGGCAATAATAAATCAAATTTTCTCCAATAATTGTCACTTCTGCTGAAGACATTTTTTCCTTTAAGCTGCAAAATGCCAGCTGACACACTGACCCAAACAATTTGATAGAAATTTGGTTGGTCAATTCTGACCCAATTTAAAAACATTACAAATCAAAAGGTGAAGACAAAAAAAAAGACCGTCAATACAGCATCCTATTAGGAAAATCTGTGTGCTACAATTTCTCAGTGTTATTGGTTAAAGCTACCTCTCGATGGTTCAACAATGAGAAGCTAAACATAGATGAAAAAAGACCCAAGTTTAATGCAAGATACCAAGGAAATCCTCCCTCTTTGCATGGATTTGTAATCACAACTGCATTGCAATGCATGAGGACAGGGGTGAAAGGTGCTCTCACGAGCTTCTGTAGCAATTAATTGATGCAGAGCCATAAGACGAGTAGTTTTTTTGTATATGATTTACAAAAAATACAAAGTAAAATAAAGATCTATTGTTTTAATTCACAATCTGATACCCTCACCTTCCAGCGAGGTTTACAGTCCTTTGGCTTCCAGTGGCCTCCATATTGGATTTCTAAATCTTGTGAAAATAAGCGGTGGATTTCTTCCATGTCGATTTCACTCATGTTAACATCAATAAACCCCTCTAGGTAACAAAAAAATCAGAACAGGGAATGAGGAGTGTTTCCTTAGCACAGAAGGATTGTGCACATCAGAGCAAAGGAATTAATAGTCAAAACTTTCCATATCTGGCAGATGAAAGGCGGCAAACTGATTAAGAGTTGCACTCCAAGATGCAATTTATCCAAAAATATGTTGCCAGTTCCCTACCTTATACCAAGCTCCATTCCCATGTCCCAGTGCAGGGATTTCAATATCCTCATATGCAGGTTGTACCTCTACAATTTTCACCTGTCCTACCCCTGTTCTTCGGATTTGGAGAAAGTTTTAAATTCTCGCCCTTGTTTTCAACTTCCCCATGGCCTCACCCCTCTATCATCCTATCTTCTTCAGCCCTACAACTATCAAAATCACTGACATTCCCCAATTCTGGCCTCTTGTTCCCGAGTTGTAATCATTCCACTCCCTCGCCCTATCCCCTGCCAAGGCCCCAACCTCAAATTCCTTCCTTAAACCTTTACATCTCTCTCTTGCTTCAAGATGCTTCTTAAAATAAGAACAAAGAATAATACAGCACAGGAACAAGCCCTTTGGCCCACCATGCCTGTCAATAAGCGGTTTCTAGCCCTCTGTTTGCCTCCTCTATGAATGTTGCTAATGTGCATTCTTCCACCACCTCCACTGGAAGTGCATTCCAGGCACTCACCACCCTCAGTTTCCCCGCATGACTCCCCCAAAGTTACCACCTCTCACCTTAAACCTGTGCCCTCTTGTAGTCGACCCTTCCATCCTGGGAAAAAACCTCCAACTATCCACCCTGTCGATGCCTCTCATAATTTTGTAGAAATAATCTACGTATAATAATCATACCTCTTTGACCAAACACTTGGTAATTTCCCCCAAATTCTCCTGATATCACATAGTGCAAATGTTCCTGTGAAATGTCCAGAGATGTATTAAATCATTAAGGGCACTACATGATTACAAAGCTATTTGAAGTGTTGGGAAAGTCTGAATTCTAACAACATATTCTATCAGCTCAACCTGCTTGTATTCAATGTTTGATTGTTGTTAAAGTGCAAAAATGAATAAGTGTACGGCAAAAATACAGATGGTACCCCTAAAGACCAATGGACAGCTCACACATTCATTGAGAACTCAGTAAAAATTATATGCGTTCTCCCTTTTTAACTTATACCACTTACTCATAGAAGGTAGTTTTTCTGGACAAGGCAGGCCGGGAGAATATGTGAAATCTTCAGGAAGGTACGTTCCACTCTGACTAAGGTATTCACTTGAATTATACCCTTCAAGGTAATCTAGAGGAGAAAATGATAATGAGGCATGGTCAATTAATGCAACGCAACGATAACACAACTGATTGAAGCACAGCACGTCTATTCAGCAACTTGTTCACTATTATACATGGTACGGATAGATTACAAATTTAATTTGACAAAAATAAACAGGCACTTGCTGACCTTCACACTCATTGTTTTATTTCCTTAATAGAAAGCCCTCTGTCCTACATTTAATTTGCTGCCACGACACTGTTCCTTGCTTAGGACTATGCATTTTAATATCTTTATAGCCAGAAAGTGACAATTCTCCCTTGCACGAATGTTTGTTCTTTTGCCAAGGACGTAGTGAAAAGAAACTAACAATGACAGATACTTCATAAATTTAACTCCTAATGTTGCTGAGGGCATAGAAAGATGAAAACATTTAGCTGGACGGGCAAATTGTCTTTTGAAGTACTCTTTTATCTGATCAAATTCCTTAATCTGGAATTAGGAATCTACGGGCAGCATAGTGGTTAGCACTGCTGCCTCACAGCGCCAGGGCTCCGGGTTCAATTCCAGCCTCTGGTCACTGTGGGTGTGGAGTTTGCATGTTCTCCCAGTGTCTGATTGGGTTTCCTCTGGGAGTTCCGGTTTCCTCCCACATGCCAAAAGATGTGCGGGTTAGGTTGATTAGCCATGCTAAATTGTCCCTCAGTGTCAGGGGACTTGCAGGGCAAATACGTGGTGTTATGGGGAGACAGTCTGGGTGGAATCCTGGTCAGTGCAGACTTGGTGGGCCAAATGATCTCCTTCGGCACTGGAGGGATTCTATGATAACATTTAGATGGAAGGGTAAATTGTCTTTTGAAGTACTCTTCCATCTGATCGATTTTGGGGATATCAGTCTAACCCCTTCACTAAACTAGCTCACTGGTAGCATTTCCACTTGAATCAGCAATTTACAGGGTTAACCATTAAATTCCTTGAATCCCTATAGTTCAGAAGGAGGCCATTCAGCCCATCAAGTCTGCACTGACCCTTTGGAAGGGAAATTTACTCAGGCCCGCCCCCTCACCCTGTTCCCATAACCCCACGCATTTACCATGGCTAATCTCCCTGACCTACACATCTTCAGACACCAAAGGGCAATTTAGCATGGCTAATCCACCTAACCTACACATCTTTGGACTGTGGGAGGAAACCCACGCAGAGAACGTGTAAACTCCACACAGACAGTCACCAAAGATCGGAATCGAACCCAGGCCCTGGCACCGTGAGGCAACATTGTGCCACCGAGCCCCAATCCAGAACACAAGAGCTGATACTTTGGTCTAATAAGAAGGGTGTGCGGATTACCGGCAAGTCCTGTTGTTGGGATATTAAACTGAAGCCCTTTCTGGCTGTTGGAAAAAATCCCGTTACTCTATTCAAAGAAGAATGGGTAGCTGCACATGATGTTCGGTTAATACCTTATGAAGTACTTTTATTACTTTCATGTCACTGTGAACCTTTCATTTGATGTTACAGACACTTTAAAACATCTTCATCCATCAGAAGGGATTTAAATAAACTATTATTTTTCAGTTCTGTTGAAGAGTCAAATGAAGTTGAAACGTTAACCGTTTCTCTCTCCAGTGATGCTACCAGACCTGAGTTTATCCAGCATTTCCTGGTTTATATTATTTTTCAGTATTTTATTTTCCCCCCTAACAGTCCATCAGGATGAACCTTCTGCAAATTCTTTTCTCTTCCCTAAGTGAAGTTACGCTTAAACACGACAGAGATACTGAAGTGAGGAAAAGAACTGTTCATAGCCGGTGCTCAATAAACTGTCTGCTATCCACAGCTCCACATCTAATAACGTGCTGACGGGATAATTCAATAGATAGAGAAAGAAATCCCGACTGTTCACAGCCCACAATCTGTTATCGGCAGAGAGAATGGATTGAAGGGACTCAGTTGAACAGGAAGACAGAAAATATTGTGGTTTTTTTTTAAATTCATTCGTGGGACAGGGGCATCACTGGCTGGCCAGCATTTATTGCCCATCCCTAGTTGCCCTTGGAGGGCAGTGGAGAGTCAACCACATTGCTGTGGCTCTGGAGTCACATGTAGGCCAGACCAGGTAAGGACGGCCGATTTCCTTCCCTAAAGGACATTAGTGAACCAGATGGGTTTTTCCGACAATCGACAATGGTTTCATGGTCATCAGTAGATTCTTAATTCCAGATTATTTTTGTTGAATTCATATTCCACAATCTGCCATGGCGGGATTCGAACCCGGGTCCCCAGAACATTAGCTGAGTTGTGAATTGTGAGGGGAAAATAGTGGCTGAAGAAATCTGATGACAATGGTCAAAATATATATTTTGCCTGTCCCGAGTAATGGATCTGTCTGTATATCACATACATGCATATATATCGGAGGAAAATGTAACTGGTTTGATGAGTAAGTTTGCGGACGACACAAAGGTTGGTGGATTTGCGGATAGTGAGGAGGACCATCAGAGGATACAGCAAGATATCGATCAGTTGGAGACTTGGGCGGAGAGATGGCAGATGGAGTTTAATCCAGACAAATGTGAGGTAATACATTTTGGAAGATATAATACAGATCGGAAATATACAGTAAATGGCAGAAGAGTATTGAGAGGCAAAGGGATCGAGGTGTACAGGTACACAGGTCACTGAAAGTGGCAATGCAGGTGGAGAAGGTAGTCACGAAGGCATACGGCATGCTTGCCTTCATCGGCCGGGCCATTGAGTTTAAAAATTGGCAAGTCATGTTGCAGCTTTATGGAACCTTGGTTAGGCCGCACTTAGAATATAGTGTTCAATTCTGGTCGTCACACTACCAGAAGGATGTGGAGGCTTTGGAGAGGGTACAGAAAAGATTCACCAGGATGTTGCCTGGTATGGGGGGCATTAGCTATGAGGAGAGGTTGGAGAAACTTGGTTTGTTCTCACTGGAACGACGGAGGTTGAGGGGCGACCTGATAGAAGTCTACAAGAGTATGAAAGGCATGGACAGAGTGGATAGTCAGAAGCTTTTTCCCAGGGTGGAAGAGTCAATTACTAAGGGGCACAGGTTTAAGGAGATGTACGAGGCAGATTTTTTTTTCATACAGAGAGTGGTGGGTGCCTGGAACTCGCTGCTGGGGGAGGTAGTGGAAGCGGATATGGTAGTGACTTTTAAGGGGAGTCTTGACAAATACATGAATAGAACATAGAACATAGAACATTACAGCGCAGAACAGGCCCTTCGGCCCACGATGTTGCACCGACCAGTTAAAAAAAAAACTGTGACCCTCCAACCTAAACCAATTTCTTTTCGTCCATGAACCTATCTACGGATCTCTTAAACGCCCCCAAACTAGGCGCATTTACTACTGATGCTGGCAGGGCATTCCAATCCCTCACCACCCTCTGGGTAAAGAACCTACCCCTGACATCGGTTCTATAACTACCCCCCCTCAATTTAAAGCCATGCCCCCTCGTGCTGGATTTCTCCATCAGAGGAAAAAGGCTATCACTATCCACCCTATCTAAACCTCTAATCATCTTATATGTTTCAATAAGATCCCCTCTTAGCCGCCGCCTTTCCAGCGAAAACAATCCCAAATCCCTCAGCCTCTCCTCATAGGATCTCCCCACCATACCAGGCAACATCCTGGTAAACCTCCTCTGCACCCTCTCCAAAGCCTCCACATCCTTCCTGTAATGTGGGGACCAGAACTGCACACAGTACTCCAAGTGCGGCCGCACCAGAGTTGTGTACAGTTGCAACATAACGCTACGACTCCTAAATTCAATCCCCCTACCAATAAACGCCAAGACACCATATGCCTTCTTAACAACCTTATCTACTTGATTCCCAACTTTCAGGGATCTATGCACACATACACCTAGATCCCTCTGCTCCTCCACACTATTCAAAGTCCTCCCGTTAGCCCTATACTCAACACATCTGTTATTCCTACCAAAGTGAATTACCTCACACTTCTCCGCATTAAACTCCATCCGCCACCTCTCGGCCCAACTTTGCAACCTGTCTAAGTCTTCCTGCAAACTACGACACCCTTCCTCACTGTCTACCACACCACCGACTTTGGTGTCATCAGCAAATTTGCTAATCCACCCAACTATACCCTCATCCAGATCATTAATAAATATTACAAACAGCAGTGGCCCCAAAACAGATCCCTGAGGTACACCACTTGTAACCGCACTCCATGATGAATATTTACTATCAACCACCACCCTCTGTTTCCTATCCGCTAGCCAATTCCTGATCCAATTTCCTAGATCACCCCCAATCCCATACATCTGCATTTTCTGCAGAAGCCTACCATGGTGAACCTTATCAAACGCCTTACTAAAATCCATATATACCACGTCCACTGCCTTGCCCCCATCCACCTCCTTGGTCACTTTCTCAAAAAACTCAATAAGGTTAGTAAGGCACGACCTACCTGCCACAAAACCATGCTGACTATCACCTATCAATTCATTACTCTCCAAATAACTATAAATCCTATCCCTTATAATTTTTTCCAACATCTTGCCGACAACAGAAGTGAGACTCACCGGTCTATAATTCCCGGGGAAGTCTCTGTTCCCCTTCTTAAACAATGGGACAACATTCGCTAACCTCCAATCTTCTGGTACTATACCAGAGGCCAACGACGACCTGAAGATCAGAGCCAGAGGCTCTGCAATCACTTCTCTTGCCTCCCAGAGAATCCTTGGATAAATCCCATCCGGACCAGGGGATTTATCTATTTTCAGACCCTCCAGAATATCCTGCACATCCTCCTTATCAACTGTAATACTGTCTATTCTACTCCCTTGCAACCCAGTGTCCTCCTCAGCTATATTCATGTCCCCTTGCGTGAACACCGAAGAGAAATATTGGTTCAATGCTTCACCAATCTCCTCCGGTTCCACACATAACTTCCCTCTGCCATCTATAACTGGCCCTAAACTTGCCCTAACCAACCTTCTGTTCTTGACATACCTATAGAACGCCTTAGGATTCTCTTTAACCCTATCCGCCAAAGTCTTCTCATGTCCCCTTTTAGCCCTTCTAAGCTCGCTCTTCAACTCCCTCTTAGCCAATCTAAAGCTTTCTAGTGCACTACCCGAGTGCTCACGTCTCATCCGAACATAAGCCTCCTTTTTCTTTTTAACCAACAAAGAAACTTTTTTGGTGCACCACGGTTCCCTAGCCCTACCAATTCCTCCTTGCCTGACAGGGACATACCTATCACAGACTCGCAGTAGCTGCTCCTTGAAAAAACTCCACATGTCGGACGTTCCCAGTCCCTGTAATCTCCTAGTCCAACCTATGTTTCCTAATTCTCTCCTAATAGCCTCATAATTACCCTTCCCCCAGCTAAAACCACTGGCCCGAGGTTCATGCCTATCCCTTTCCATCACTAAGGTGAACGTAACCGAATTGTGGTCACTATCACCAAAATGCACACCAACTTCCAAGTCTAGCACCTGGTCTGGCTCATTTCCCAGCACCAGATCCAATATAGCCTCACCTCTAGTTGGCCTGTCTACATACTGAGTCAAAAAACCTTCCTGCACGCTTTGAACAAAAACTGACCCCTCTAACGAGCTAGAGCTATAACAATTCCAGTCAATATTAGTCAAGTTAAAATCCCCCATAACAATTGCCCTATTACTTTCACTCCTAACCAGAATTGACTCCGCAATCCTTTCCTCAACCTCTCTAGAACTTTTAGGAGGTCTATAAAAGACTCCCAACAGGGTGACCTCTCCTCTCCTATTTCTAATCTCCGCCCATACTACCTCAACAGATAAGTCCTCATCAAACCTCCTCTCTGACACTGTGATACAATCTCTGACCAATAATGCTACCCCTCCCCCTCTTCTACCTCCTTCCCTACTTCGACTAAAACATTTGAACCCCGGGACCTGCAGCATCCATTCCTGCCCCTGCTCTATCCATGTCTCTGAAATAGCCACAACATCGAAGTCCCAGGTACTGATCCACGCTGCAAGTTCACCCACTTTATTGCGAATACTCCTGGCATTGAAGTATACACATTTCAAACCCTGCTCCACCCCACCTCTGCAATGCCGTGCATTGCAGTCCCCATCCATGCATCCCTCACTTTCAGCCCCACTACTCAGGATCCCTCCCCCCCCCCGAATCAGTTTAAACCTCCCTGCATGGCCTTAGCAAATTTACCCCCCAGGATATTGGTCCCCTTCTGATTAAGGTGTAGACCATCCTTCTCATAGAGGTCACACCTTCCCCAGTACGAGCCCCAATTGCTTAAGTACCTGAACCCCTCCCTCCTGCACCATCCCCTCAGCCATGAATTCAAACCTTCCCTCTCCCTATTCCTCTCTAAACTATCCCGTGGTACAGGCAAGAGTCCAGAGATAACCACTCTGTCAGTCTTGGCCTTTAGTTTCCACCCCAACTCCATAAATCCCTGCCTAATATCCCCTTCCCCTATCCTCCCTATGTCGTGTGTCCCCACATGTACAATAACTTGTGGTTTATCTCCCTCCCCCCTAAGAGTCCTGAATACCCTGTCAGACACATCCCGGACCCCAGCCCCTGGTAGGCAACACACCAACCCTGAGTCCCTACCTTTAGTTCCGACCCTCCTATCTGTCCCCTTAATTGTGGAGTCCCCAATCACAAGGCCCAGTCTTTTACAGCCCCTAACCACCTGAGCTTTCTCACTCGGCTCACCCCCAGAGATCTGCTCTCTATGCTCAGTTGATTCCTCCTCAACTGTAGCCTCCAGCACCGAAAACCTATTATGGAGGGGAACCGCCCCAGGGGATTGTCTTCCCGATTGCTTCTTACCCCTCCTCCTGGCATTGACCCAAGCCTCATTTCTAGGAGTTACTATTTCTCTATAACTCCTATCAACTTCCACCTCCGCCTCCCGAATTATGCGGAGTTCCTCTACCTCCCCCTCCAGCTCCTTTACACGCTCCTCCAGAAGCTGCAATCTAATGCACTTCTTACAACTAAAATCTCCTGAAACACTACTGGATTTCCTCACCACATACATCCCACAGGAGATGCAGCATACTGCCTGAACTGCCATCCCTGAAGCCATTACCAGCAAGAAAAAAAGAAAACAAAAAACTTCCCCACACTTATAATTAGGTTAGAGGAGGATGGAAGGGTGGGATCCTCTACCAGTGTAGAGGATCGGGTATCTCCTCTGCACCAATTTATAGGGCTAGGGGCCCGAGAGAAAAAAAAACTACTACTGAGGGGGAACCTCCCAGGTAACTGACTTTTAAAGTTAAAATAAAAACCCTTCCCAGACTCCTTTGCTGCCCACTTCTAGTTTTCACTTTAAACTTGAAAAACTGCTGTTAAAGTAAAGGCCAAAAAAATACACACACTAGCTGACTAATTAAATAAATAAACAATTCAATTAATCCAATTAATCTCTTACCAGCACTGCTGCTTTTCAATCACCCCTCTCAGCTTGCTCCAGTGGATCAATGAGGGGGAACCTCCCAGGTAACTGACTTTTAAAGTTAAAATAAAAACCCTTCCCAGACTCCTTTGCTGCCCAATTCTAGTTTTCACTTTAAACTTGAAAAACTGCTGTTAAAGTAAAGGCCAAAAAAATACACACACTAGCTGACTAATTAAATAAATAAACAATTCAATTAATCCAATTAATCTCTTACCAGCACTGCTGCTTTTCAATCACCCCTCTCAGCTTGCTCCAGTGGATCAATGAATAGGATGAGAATAGAGGGATATGGTCCCCGGAAGGGTAGGGGGTTTTAGTTAAGTTGGGCAGCATGGTCGGTGCAGGCTTGGAAGGCCAAAGGACCTGTTCCTGTGCTGTCATTTTCTTTGTTCTTTGATCTGAGATATCTGTTAAACTCTTTATATAGCTTATGACATTGCAACTTTGTCCATAATTAAAAGGACAAAAATAATTTTAAAGAGTGGTAAAAGATTGAACTATTTGTTCTTGCAAATAAAACATGAATAATTAATATAACATGGAAGTGCCACGGTTCACACAATTCTGCTGTGGATTTGGAATAACGTTTTTCACGACCATGCTCCCTGAGGGTCAAGTGAAGATTTAAGGGGTGGGTTTGGTTTGCGATTAATAGTGGAAGATTCAAACCTAGTCATGTTTCTATGGCAATCCAGTGTCAGAGCATTGCAAGTCCATAGTTTTTCAAGGCAATGTTGATGAACCAGCCGGCCTGGTTCATTAGAGAGATCATGAGGGGAGATCAGAATCAAAGTGCTGAAGTTCTTCCCCACTTAGGCTTCAAATAGCCCTGGACTATTTCAACTGGATTTTTAAGAAAATCATTCTGAAGATTTCTGATAGGGCAAAAGGGAACGGCCAATAAGGGGAATGAATCTGAACACTGCAATTGAAAAGGTTGAGTAAAGAAATCCCATATGTAGAGTTGTTAAATGTTGCAATAGTTGAGGCACAAATCATTGAATCTCTTAAGGGGAAAAAAAGATGAACGGTTGAAAGAGAAATACATTCAGGAGTTAGTGACAGAGTTGGCTGCAGGATTCATTATGACTGTAACACTACATTCTGCACTCTCATTTCCTTCTCTAAGAACAGTAGGTTTTGTCTATATAGCGCGCAAGAAACAATACTTTTCACTGTATGTTAGTACATGTGACAATAATAACTCAAATCAAATTATGGATTGCTCCAGAAAAAAAGAGTGGGTAATGCGTTCAAAATTCCTGTGGTTCTAAAAATTAGCAAGCTAATGCCATAATAGATTATAATTCTGGCTGGGCAAGCAGTGGGATTTTTAATACTGGGTAAGCTGCATGGTCGTCTCCACTGGTTAAAACCCAGTAACAGACATGTGCACATCTTGCAGCTCGGAAGCCTCAACATTTGCCATCGAGTTCCCAAGGTCTCTAGACTTGGGAAAAATAGGTTGTTCTTGGGATCCAAGCATCGCTGGCAAGGTCAGCATTTATTGCACATCCCTAATTTCCCTTGAGCAGATGGTGGTGAGCTGCCTGCAACTGTGTGGCTTCCTGCATCATTTCAGGGAGTGTTAAGAGCCAAGCACATTGCTGTTGGTCTGGAGTCACAGACCAGGTTGGCAAGAAGGGCAGATTTCCTTTCCTGAAGAAAGGTAGTGAACCAGGCGGGTTTTTACTGTTGTGACGACCATTATCAATGATTTTATCCCAGATTTATTGACTGAACTGAATCTTAATTTTCCTCAGCTGCTGTGGTGGGATTCAAACTCGTGTCTTCAGACCATTAGTGCGGACCTCTGGATTACTAGCCCAGTAATATTGCCACCATGCTATTGTCTCCACGAGTGCTCACTCCACACCAGGCAGAGCAAAACTTCATTGGTGTGTGCTATTCTTCTCAATGGCTTAGTTTGTAACGGGTTTCCATGCAGCTCAAATGTCTGGCTGACTGAAAAAATGGAGTGCAAGGTGGCGCATGCCCACCAGATGGAGTGCTAGCTAATTGAATGTTCCGAAGCAACAACAGAAAATGCTGCTTGGCATCCAAAAAGATAAGTTAACATTTCAAGTGTAACTCTTCATCTGATTCTCTTTAGATCTCATTCACTGGTGGGAAGTTTTTTTTTAAATTAAGTAAAGCTGCCTCAGGAACAACAAGTGTGGATTATTGCAATGAAACCAGCAAGCTCCAAATATCTTTGAGACTGCCATCAGCTGCCTTTGGTATCTTTTCCAAGTATCCTTATTTTCCAAATGGTTACTGCCTGCATTGTAAATCTATCCAGTAGGACGGGGAGCTGTTTACTAGCATCCATAGTGGCAGAGAAACTGCTCGACTCCTGGGATACAGTCATGTTAGCGGTGGTTTCAAAACCTCACCATTCCACAAATGTCCAAGCTGCTACATACTGACCCGCAAACAATCAAAACTCAGTGAGAGATCCTAGAGACAGCTGCTTTGCAACACTCCCATGTCTGGTGTCTTAAAGTACTTGTGCACTGAAGGCTCTCCTTAGCATATAATTGGCAAAGGGCCCAGATTTCAAAGTGCATATATTACACCATGCAAGTTATTTGGGGCCTCTCAATGAATGTCAAAGTTTATTTTGCTGGTGTCTCATTCTGGCGAAAGCTGCATGAGAAACTGCATGAACAAATGTGGTTTTAAAAACGGGGTTACGATAATGAAAGTGGCCCACCTGTCCCATTAAGAGTGCTATTCCTTTTGGTGTAGTGATCTCGAATCAGAATGCCTATAGTTCGCACATTGTCCCTCAGCATTTTGCCCTGTGCTTGCATCATGAAGAGGTAGGTATTTGCTGTAAGGAAAAACAGATGGCATGGTTAAACAAATCGCCTCATATTTGGCACCAACATGCAATTAAATCACTGAAAACAATTTTTGTACTGTAACACACACATACACATACATTCACTCCTGAGGATTAACCATCACAAAGACCGATGTTCAGAACGGTCCCTGATCCTCATTTTAACTGGACCAGCCTAGCTGGCACCATTTTCAAGTAAATGTGCAAAGAATTAAGTTATTTTTGCTAGCTCCAACATCACTGCGTCATGCAAATATAAACCTCCAACCACAAAGGAAACGATAACAGCAGATGGAGAGAAAGTAAACCCAACACAATAGATACAGGCAACATCTGTGGAGAGCGAAACAGAGTTAGTCTTTCTGGTCGATAACCTTCCAAAATAGTTCTGATCTTGCCCGACCGGCCGAGTATATGTAGCATTTTCGGTTTTTATTTTTATCTGCAGTATTGTGTTTTTGCACAAAACAATAGGGATTTCTTTGGCCTTATGCAGAATCAAAGATTGCACCAAATTCATTTGGAAAACCCAGCCAATTTCTGTATGTATTTTAAAATACCATACAAGTGCTTGTAGCACAATTCTCTTCAATAAATACAAAGTCATTTATTCCTCTTGTATTACTGTGTAGTCCATCATTTGCTTAGCTTTATAACTTTTGTTCGGTGCCAAGATTTTAGGGCCCAAGCGATTAGGAACAGGAGTAGGCCATTCAGCCTCTAGAGCCCGTTTCACCATTCAATATCATGGCTGATTTGTGGCCTAACTCCATGTACCTGCCCTAGGCCCATATCCCATGATACCCCTGCTCAATAAAAATGTGTCTATGGCAGACTTCAAGGCAAGTGAAAATTATGTCGTAGGAGAGCTTCCTGTTCTACTCTGAATTGTCTCATGGGACTTTGACTCATTACATGTTCAGCTTGGGTGGAGGCACAAAATGGATTTTTTAATTTGTTCATGGGATGCAGACGTCACTGGCTGGGCCAGCATTTATTGCCCACCCCTGAGGGCATTCAAGAACCAGTCACTTTACTGTGGATCTGAAGTCTCATGTCGGCCAGATAGTGTAAGGATCGCAGATTTCCTTCCTTAAAAGATTAGTGGACCAGATGGGTTTTTTTTAAAAACCACAATCAATAATGGTTCTAGTTTTACCATCTGCAGTGGTGGGATTTGATGTTGGGGTCCCAGAGAAATACCTTGCAACTCTCTGGATTACCAGTCCAGTGATAATATCATTACCACACTGCCTCCGTAAATGGAGTGTCTGATAATTAGTTCAATGTAATGGGCAGCCAATTTGACATCACCCATTTTATGTCACAGATGATTTTCTAGCCCATACAGTCTTGCTTTAATGGCTCAGGTTTTGAGGCCAAAGTATCAGTGAAGCCATCAGTACTCCCACTTGAAGAACATACAAAAATGTAGTAGGCCATTCAGTCCCGCAAGCCTGCTCTGGCATTCAATAAGATCATTCGAGATCTGATTACGTTTCGAGTTCCACATTCCCATTCCCTTGCACAACAAGAAATAAGAGAGAATCTGGTGCGGCAACAATAATCTCTCCCTCAATGTCAACAAAATGAAGGAGATTGGCATCAACTTCAGGAAGCGTAAAGGAGAACATGCCCGTCTACATCAATGGAGATGAAGTAGAAAGAGAGCTTCAAGTTTTTACATGTCCAGTTCACCAACAACCTGTCCTGGTCCCCCCATGCCGACACTATAGTTAAGAAAGCCCACCAACGCCTCTACTTTCTCAGAAGACGAAGGAAATTTGGCATGTCAGCTACGACTCTCACCAACTTTTACACATGCACCATAGAAAGCACTCTTTCTGGTTGTATCACAGCTTGGTATTGCTCCTGCTCTGCCCAAGACCGCAAGGAACTACAAAAGGTCGTGAATGTAGCCCAATTCATCACGCAAACCAGCCTCCCATCCATTGACTCTGTCTACACTTCCTGCTGCCTCGGCAAAGCAGCCAGCATAATTAAGGACCCCATCCAACCCGGACATTCGCTCTTCCACCTTCTTCCGTTGGGAAAAAGATACAAAAGTCTGAGATCACGTACCAACCGACTCAAAAACAGCTTCTTCCCTGCTGTCAGACTTTTGAATGGACTTACCTTGCATTAAGTTGATCTTTCTCTACACCCAGCTATGACTGTAACACTACATTCTGCACACTCATTTTCTTCTCTATGAACAGTATGCTTTGTCTGTATAGCATGCAAGAAACAATACTTTTCACTATGTTAATACATTTGACAATAATAAATCAAATCAAAAGAATCTATCTACCTCTGCCTTAAAACTATTCAATGACCCCCACCTCCACTGCCTTCTGAAGCAGAGAGTTCCAAATTGTACAATCCTCTCGGACAGAAAAAAATTCTCCTCACCTCTGTCCCGAACAAGGTGACCCCCAATTTTAAAAACAGTGACCAAGTTCTGGACTCACTCACAAGAAGAAACATCCTTTCCACATCCACTTTATCAATACCATTCAGGATCTTATACACTTCAATCTGGTCAGCCCTTACTCTCCAAAACTACAGTGGAAACAAGCCCAGAATGTCCAAGCTTTCATAGGGCCCGAAGCAGGGTGGGCAAATCCCCTTAGCCACCCTCCTCCCCAGTACACAGAAAGACTAAGATTGAATGTAAATGGTAACACACTTGAAACCAGGTCTCCCTCATTCCACCCTCAGAGCATACCAGCAGAAGAATTCCATTATAAATAAATGGATATTCCTGGCTTATAAAGAACAGGATAACAAGCAACATGCGCCTCAGTGCTCATATATCAAAATACCCTTGTCAGGATAAAAGGCAACATCACAAAATCAGTGTTATAATCACAAGAGGAATCGTTCAGGATTAACGATAAACTGCAAAATAATATAACCATCCACAGAGCTTGAAAAGGCCAAAGCCTTCACAGGATCGTCGAGCAACACCAAGGATCCATCCATAGTTTCACCGAGGTCTCCACACCTCTGTTGTGTCATCACTCAGAAGCCCCGGGAGAGAGAGAGACCTATGCCTGGTAGGTGGCAATGTCCCATCACGTCTGGCTGCCTCCAGCCCTTCAACGAACACCAGTAATTGGTGTACATAACAGACTCCAGATCTCGAAGACCAGATACAGTATGCCTCTTCAAACTGGGAACGCCCAGTCTGCAAATTGAGATTATGAAAGCATGGCAGCCAGTTCTCAAATTCAGCCGAGAATTTATCCTCAGCTCCCCTCGAGATCGGGCGCACAGACACTCCTTCTCCAGCCCCATCTCCCCAAATTAACCAGGATGTCTGACACACCATGCAACAGGATTTCCAAGGACTGAAGGTGAGTCTCCACCAAGGAAACTGCCCACTTGATGGACAGGATTCTTCCCAACGCTGCCTCCATTTTATTTTGGATATCCTGCAGTTCATCAACGTGAGCACCAATGGTTTGTACCAGGGAGCCAAAACTTTACTCTCAATAGTAACCATTATCTCAATGCCTATATCACCAGCAGTGCCTGATCCCACTCACCAGCTAACCCACCACTGTGAACAAGGCCCCACCCATCTCTGGCCAGCTTGATCAAATGAGCATTTTCTTGACTTTGCTTGTATCCCATCGCCCAAACTTAACCCGGATCATCCAGGAACATAGCATGAAGTATACACTCCAGGATTAGATAATTACAGAAACAAAAAACAGAAAAGGCTGGAAAATCTCAAGGTCTGACAGTATCTATGAGGAGTGAATAGAGCCAAAGTTTCGAGTCTAGATGACCCTTCATCAGAGCTAAGAGCAAAGAGAATCAGCAGAGAATATTATGAGGGCGGGGGGTGGAATGGGACAAAGGGAATGTAAATGAGGATACAGAAGGCCGAGAAGGTGCTAAAAGTGTCCATGAAGTGATCAGAATCAGATTCCAATATCCGTAGTATTTTGCTTTTATCTTAGATAATTATACGTTGTGCATCAGGATAAACAAAAGGAATAAAAGATGAGTAGCGCCAGAGCTTATGAAAATACAGCCATTTCCGTACTTCCATCACACGTTTCCCCCACTTCTAAGAGAAACATGTAGCCTTTTGACAAGTGTGATCGAGCTTACTGTGGCATCACAATGACGACACAGCAAAACACTACAACTGCATATGCACAACATTAACAAATCCGTTCCACCTTTAATAGGAAAATCCAACTTCTTAAAGTTGTGATTTTCAGGAATGCAACTACAACACAAGTCAGGATTTACTGCCTTTCATCAGTTGCAGCCAGGATGTGGCGCACAAGTCTTGGAAGTGGACTTCAGCGCAAAGCCTGGACCAGCACCCAGTATGTTCAGTAAGTCATCATGCAACTTACTGCATTTTACTATTCTTTACTGAGATTGAAAACATACAAGTACATTTTATATATTATGCAATGCCAGAGCATGCAAAACTACAACAAAAGCTTTAGTCATTTGCCACTAGATCAATTTAGACATGGCAAGATGACAGGTTTATTGCAATACAGATTTTATTTCCATTAGGGAAAATAAATTAAAATGTCTTGTTAATTCTTCATCAAACAATGGCCCTGATTTTACCGGCACGGCTGCCCCGAAATCAAGGTGGGCGAGGCTTACAAAACGGCATTCCCTGTTGACCTTGGACACAATCTTATGAGCCTCGGGCGGCCGTGCTGGTAAAATCAGGGCCAATGTGTCCAGGAAATAACTTAAAGAAATGGTGGACAGTTTAGACCAATACCCATTGGAGTTTAGAATTGAGAGAGATGATCCTGAGGGGACTTGAGAGTGGATACCCAAAGGATGTTTCCTCTCGAGGGAGGCTAAAACCAGGGGACGTAGGTTAAAAATAAAGGGGACTTCCCCTTAAGACAGAGAGGAGGATATTTTATTTCTCCCAAAGGATCATTGGTGTGTGGAATTCTCTTCCCCAGAGAGCAGTGTAGCTTGGTCATTGAGTTTATTTAAGGCACAGTTAGACAGATCTTTCTTAAGTAAGGGATTCGGTGAGGCAAGACAGGAAAGATGAGCTGAGAGCACAACCAGGCAGCTATGATATTATTGAATGATGCAGCAGACTCAAGGGGCCCAATTGCCTTCCCCAGCTCTCATCAACCCTCCTCTATTATACTTCTTTGTAACCAATTGCTACGAATGTGGTCAGAGAACAAGTTATGCTTAGCCTTATTCAATTAGTGCTTCACTAGAGAAGTACTAGGCTATGAAATGTGGCTGGCTTTCACTACTATCTCTGCAGCCACTTCCATTAAAAGCCTAGCATGCAGTTCATCAGGTCCTGGCAGCTGGGCCACCTTTAGCCCCTTGAGTTTCCCTATAGACACTAGGAGCAGGAGTAGGCCAATTGGCCTTTTGAGCCTGCTCTGCCATTCATTTTGATCATCGAATTCAATATCCTGATCCCCCCCCTTCCCCCTATATCCCTTGATCCCTCTAGCCCCAAGAGCTATATCTAATTTCTTCTTGAAATCAGACAATGTTTTGGTCTGAACTACATTCTGTGGTAGTGAATTCCACACATTCACCATCCTCTGGGTGACAAAATTTCTCCTCACCTCAGTTCTAAAAGGTTTACCCCTTATCCTCAAACTATGACCCCTAGTTCTGGACTACTCCACCATTGGGAACATTCTTTCTGAATCTACCCTGCCTTACCCATGGTAAGTTCTACCATATTATCTGTAATCAGCCCATCTGACATCTTAGGGATATTTGCAATGTCTTCCACAGTGAAGAATGATATAAAATATTTATTTAACATATCCGCCATTTTTTGTTTGCTGTTATCAATTCACCAGCCCCATTCAGTAGGTCCCACGGAACTCATTCCATCCTCTCTCCCCTTGTCCAGTCTCCTCCACCTACATTCATGATTCATTGATGCTTTAAATCATATCAACATTTCCAGTTCCCCGGCCCTAACTGCCTCCTCTTCACTATGGATGTCCAATCCCCCTGCACTTTCATCTGCCAGCAGGATAGTCTGAGGGCTCTATGCTTCTTCCTTGAGCAGAGGCCCGAACAATCCCCGCCCACCACTACTCTCCTCCACCTAGCTGAACTTGTTTTGTCACTAAATAATTCCTCCTTTAACTTTTCTCACTTTCAACAAATAAAAGGTGTGGCTACGGGTACAATCAGGGCCCCAGTTACACCTGCCTTTTTGTGGGTTATGTGGAACACTCCTCGTTTCAGTCCTTCTCAGGCCAGCTCCCACAACTCTTTTTCCATTGCAGCGATGTCTGTATCAGTGCTGCTTCATGCTCTCGTCTAGACCTGAAAATTTTTAATCAATCTTGCTTTCAATTTCTACCCGTCTGTCATTTGCACAAGGTCCATCTCTGACACTTCACTTCACTTCCTTGACCTCTTGCCCCATTTTCCAGTAATAGACCGACCACCAATACTCATCATAAATCCACTGACTCTCAGCTACCTCGACTACAACTCCTCACATTCCACTCCCTGTAAGGACTCCATCCCATTCTCCCAGTTTCTCCAGCTCCCTCGCATTTGGTCCGATGATGTCACCTTTGAAAATGGTGCTTCTGAAATGTCTGCCTTTTTCCTTAACATAGTTTTCTCTCCCTCCTGTGATTGAAAGGGCACTCAGCTGGGTTCGACCCTTCCCCTCTGCCAGCTCCAGCACAATGCTAGCACGAAACACATTTCCCACTCCCTGCCCCACCTCATCAGCATGCCAAAGAGACCACTCCCTTCGGGACACCCCAGTCCACCCCTCTATCATGCCCAACTCCCCGTCCCTTTCCCACAGTACCTTCTCTTGCAATCGTAAAAGATGCAACACCTGCCCGTATACTTTCTCCTCCTCTCACCATTCAAGGCCCCAAATACAGCTTTCATGTTGAGCTGCGTTTTAATTGCACTTCCTTCAATTTGAGTTCTTGAATTCGCTACTCCTCTACACTGGGAAGACTAAATGCAGACTGGGTGACTGCTTTGCGGAACACTGTCGTTCAGTCTGCAGGCATAACCCCAACTTTCCTGTTGCGTGCTATTTTAATTCAGCATCTTGTTCTCATGCCCACGTCTGTCCTTGGCCTGCTGCAATGCTCCAATGAAGCCTGGCGAAAGCTGGAGGAACAAAATCTCATCTTCCGGTTGGGCACGTTGCAGCCCTCAGGACTCACTGTTGAGTTGGGCAACTTTTGACCTTTCACCTCCATCTTAAACCCTCCCCCCCCAACCTTTTTAAAAGATGTCCCATACATGTATTGCCTCAATGCAAAGCCCATCACCTCTCCCCCTTATACCAGGCAATCTGTCTTTTGTTTGTAAAAGTTGCTATTTTTGTTACATTTCTTACACATTCTTGCTCCCTTCAGTTCTGAATAAGAGCTGGATACATTAACTATTTCTCCCCTAAGTTACTGGCAGACCTGCTGAGTTTTTCCAGCGTCCTCTGTTCTTGCCCTGATTACCAACTTCCTACTTTGTTCCAAAAATCATTATTTTCCCTCAAGACAATCACAACAGGTGGAAAAACATCTAGTTGAAAATGGTAAATGAAGTATTTGGAAGAACTTGGTAAGAAAGCAAAAGGAAAAACTGAAGCAGAAAATTAACAAAAATGAACCACTATGGAATAATCTTTCATTAACAAGATGATCAACTCCAACAAATGGTTACAAAAGTATTTTGATAACAGGTGAACCCACACAGTCTGTTTGCTCTTAACTACATAAGCAATATCAATAGCATCATCATGCTAAAAACAAAAAACACCACTGGCATAATAAAATGCAAATATGCCTGCAATTTGTTCATTATTACCATTAAGGCTCACATCCTTAATATCAAAACATGAGTAAAAGATAGTGTTTCACAGCCCAGTGTTATCTAAACTGCACATTCGGATGCCGTAATTTTGTCCCACAGTCTTGCAAATAGACGAATCTTATAATAACATAAAAGCAAAATTCAGAATATGCTGAAAATGTTTGTTATAAAAAAGGTATCAATAAACCATTAACAATCTTGGTAATTTAAAGCTGAAAATATGCCGACTGTAGGAAGACAGGTAAAATGGGTAGAAGAGTGGCAAATGAAGTGTGAAATGATCATTCTGAAAGGAAAAATAAGTATAAATTAAGTGACAGAATTTTAAAGTGGGTTCAGCAGGAATTGGGAATCCCGTCACCTTCAAAGATGTGCGTACAAGACAAGTTGAGAAGGCTACTTACTTTAAAATAGGATCTTTGTTGTTCTAAATAAAGGCACAGTAAGAAGTCTCTCAACACTAGATTAAAGTCCAACAGATTTATTTGGAATTACAAGCTTTTGGAACGCTGCTCCTTCATCAGGTGAGCAGCGCTCCGAAATAAACCTGTTGGACTTTAACCTTGATGTGGAGTTGTCGGCGTTGGACTGGGGTAGGCACAGTAAGTAGTCTCACAACTCAGCTTGTGCTACCAAATAAACCTATTGGACTTTAACCTGGTGTTGAGAGACTTTAACCCGTTGTTGAGATTTCTGACTGTGCCCACCCCAGTCCAATGCTGGCATCTCCACATCATAAATAAAGGGATAAATGGTACAACAGCAAAGAATTTAAGGTAAATCTTTATAACTCAGTTAAACCTCAGTTTAGTTACTGTGCTTAATTCAGAGTACCACACTTCAGGTAAACGCCAAAAGCCTTGGAAAGTTAGCAGAGGGGATTTATCAGAATGGCACCAAGGATGAGTGGCTTCAATCACCAGAGAGATTAGAGAATCTGGGATTGTTCTCCTTCAAGCAGGAGAAAGTTCACAGAATCCTCAGTGCAGAAGGCGGCCATTCGGTCCATCCAGCCTACACTGAGCACAATTCCACCAACCCCCATCCCCGTAACCCCACCCTGTTAATCCCCCTAACCTATTTAGCATAGCCAATCCACCTAACCCACATATCTTTGGACTGTGGGAGGAAACTGGAGCGCCCGGAGGAAACCCACGCAGACATGGGGAGAATGTGCAAACTCCACAAAGAGAGTTACCCGAGGCCAGAATTGAACCGGATTGCTGGCGCTGAGGCAGCAGTGCTAACCACTGTGCCACCGTGGTCAAGGGGAAAGGTATTCAAAACTATGAGGGTTTTTGAGAGCTTGGTTGGGAATAAATTGTTTCCACTGGCAGAGGACAGATTCATGGAAAGGCGAAGAAATTTTTTACTTTTACACAATTAATTATTAGAATCTAGAATGCACCGCTTGAAAGAGTGGTGGAAGCAGATTCAATAGCAACCTTCAGAATGGAGATGTGTAAAAGGAGAAATTTGCTGGGCTATGGAAATAGAACACGGAAATGAGATTAACCGGACAGTCCTCTCAAAGAGCCAGCACATGCAAGTGATCAAATGACGACCTTCCATGCTCTATGATTCCATAAGACACTGAACTACCAGTGTTCTGAAATGGCTGGGTATCACTAGCTCAATATGCAGTATAGATGGAACACCAACTCTGCTAAACGCAGCACAATTTACAAACTGTTGAACCTCAACCAGTTCCAATGAATACATAGTACGTAGGCTCAATGATGAATCAGTGTGTTAACTTGATCATTTACAAATAAAGTTGGTAGCTGCAGGAGTACAGTAGTTTGGCTGCATTTTAGCCAAAGAAAATCGTTCAAATCCCACTATAGAGACAGAAGTTTGATTTAATTAAATAAAATATGGAGTAAAAAAATCTAGTGTCATTAATGGAACTACTGAATTACTGTGAAGACCCATTGATTCACTAATGTCCTTTTGGGGAAGAAATCTGCTGTTCCTAACCTGTCTGGCCCAGATGACACTCCAGTCACAGTTAGAAGCTTGACTCTTAACAGCCCTCTGGAAAGGCTTAGCCAGCCACTCCATTACATTCAAGAAAGCAACGCTTCATCTTCAAGAACAATTTGGAATGGCCTTGCCAGATCTCACACCTAAATTTAAAATACTATTGGGTTTTTATACAAAAAAACTTTAAACCAATATACTGGATGATCACATTACAAACTCAAGGATTTTATACATAGATGCATTAGGACATAGAACCAGAAGGCGGCCATTCAGCCCCTTGAGCTTATTTTGTGAGATCATAGCCGATTTATGACCGAACTCCATATACATACCTTGGCCCCATATTCCTTGATGTTTGGATAACAAAAATAATTCAATTTAAAATTAAAAGCTAATCTAGTATCAAGTGCTGTTTGTGAAAGAAAATTCTAAACTTCCATCACTGTTTCAAATTCCACCCCCGAAAGATCTGGCTCCAATTTGTAAACTTATGCCCTGTTAGTTCAAGTCACCCGGGAACGGATTTTGAGTGTGGAAGCAAGTCATCCTAAATTTTGAGGACTGCCCATCATCATCTTCTGGTAGCTTGACAAAGATGAACATTTATTTTAATATATGAGTCTAGACAGTAAACATTGCCAATCCATTTGACTAGAATGGCATCATCATAGACTTGTATTCATCTCACCCAACCTTTAAGCATACCCTTGAAAGTTCTAGGAGACCATTGGAGAGATTGGCAGAAGGAACCCTGGCTAATTTTGTTCCCTATCCTAACCCAGAAGCAAATAAGCCAGGTATTCCATCTTTCATATGAGATATTCAACCAAGTCTCAATCACCTATCCAGGTGGACATAAAAGATCACAGAGCACTATTTCCAAGAAGAGCAGGGGAGCTCTCCCAGTGTCCTGACTGACATTTATTCCTCAACCAACATCACGGAACAGATTATCTGGTCATCAGCACATTGTTTGAGAGAGCTTGCTGTGTGCAAACTGGCTGCCATGTTTCCTACACTTCAAAAAGTGTAGTCATTGTTGAAGTGCTTCACAATGTCTGGTGTTCAGCAAAGATCCTTCTTTTGTGCTTTTACTGAAATGTACCAAATTAGTCTCTCCGATAGAGCATCTTACTCAGGCTCAGCCCCCTGCCCTATCCCGTAATCCCACACATTTACCATGGCTAATCCACCCAACCCACACATCCCTGGACATTAAGGGGCAATTTAGCATGGCCAATCCACAGTTTGGACTGTGGGAGGAAACCGGAGCACCTGGAGGAAACCCACGCAGACACGGGGAGAAGGTGCAAACTCCAGTCACCCAAGGCTGGAATCAAACCTGGTCCCTAGTGCTGTGAGGCAGCAGTGCTAAACACTGTGCCGCCATGCTGTCCCATGCAGACTACTCCTTGCATTATTTTAATCATAGTCAATCTTTCTTTTAGAATAAAAAAGACAACAGCAAAGCTGAAGTTTCAGACTCTGAAGGGAACTGGAAAATAATTTGATCAAGGATTCAAGTAACAAAAAATTCAAAATAAAAATTTGGAAGTTAAAAGGGAGAAAGGGCAAGCCGTAAAAATCACTGGCCTTCCAATTTTCTCTTTTATCAACCACCCTTAGAAGGCAACACCAACATTTGATGAATTCATTAAACAATTTGTGTTAAGGTTAGTCCCATAATTTACTATTATTCAGATATATACTTTCCTGCAATTTCATTCAGAAATATACTTTTAAAAAACCTGCATACTTAAATCAAAACCCACCCTCCCTTCAAGATGCAAGGCCAGATTCAATCCATCCACCCTGGCCATAAATCTCTGCTGGCAATGGCACACAACATTTACTTCACTGTGTTTAGGTGCAATTCCGACTCGACTCCCTTCAATCTACAATGCAACCAAATGGTTCCCCAAATGGATGAATGCTTTGCCACACAATAGGCGTTTTCCATTTCCTAATAAAATATGTGATTAAATACTCATTAGCTTCGGGCCGTTTATTGTACATATTTGGTATATTCTGAAATGTGACAATAGACAATAAGCTTATTGTAGCTGTACACTAAAAAAATCCCAAAATAAATTATGAGCCCTGCACACAAAATAATTTGCATTTGTCAGCTAATCAGAAAAGAGAGATGGACTTGAGTGAAAGTTGGCAGCCGTTCATGCAAATCTGCAATGATGCAAAATGTACTCAATGTGAAGATCTCAGATGATAATTTCTTTGAGAGTGGGGATACTACAATTATATTTCTAATAAAATATATTTTTCTTAACAAGTGGACCGAGAGGTCATCAGCTGAACAAGGCTAACTACCATGAACAAATTCTGCTATCTTACGTTTATGCCACTATCAGCAACTTCTTCAGTCCTTAACACGCTTTTGCTTTGAGCCCCAGACATCTTTTTCCAATCTCTCTTACTCACAATTTTCCCAGACCTTCTACTTTGCTTCAGTCCTCTTAAAGAGCATAAAATCCATCACATTTCTCCTTCTCTAACTCTGATGAAGTCTTGCGGACGTGAAACATTAACTCTGTTTCTCCCTCCACAGATGCTTCCAGACCTCCTGAGTTTCCTGTCTGTAAATCATTAAGAATTATTGTCTGCCCAAGCATAGGGGTAAGGAATTCAGAGGGAGGAAAAAAAAGCAAATATCTTTGTGAAATATGTAAATATGCATGCAGTGCATGTTGTTTCACCATCGTGACTCAGTATTCTCTTTATATCCATTAATTCTGGTTAAGGGCAGCAGTGTGAGTTATTTATAAAAATGCTAATTTCTTCCTGTAGAGTATGAAGCACAATTTATCTCCCTGACCTCAAATTTAACCTTTGAATGGGAGCCAGAGGCAGAGTGTAGAATGTAAAAATAAAAACAAAGCTGTAGCCCACACAGATTTTAAACAAATAGTGAAATGTTCACATGTAGATATAATTCTATTTTAGTTTAGAATAAAAACATTCAGCTACAACAGGCACGGTTGTGCCAGCATGCTTAGTTACAGCAATTATATATTAGCATTCAGAAATGGTGCATAGTAGCAACGTCGCTACTATCTCCATGTCTCGGATTGAAATGAGTAGAGCTAAAAGACATTTGTGTATTCATAAATTTCATAAGGCAAGACAAATGAGGGACTGAATTGGCTGCACTGCAAGGCTCAGCCATAGTTTTAACTCGAGCAAATCCAAGATGATTGCTCGGAACTTAAATTATGCTTTCCCAACATTCAAAATTGTCAAAACACATTTTCACCATGATGGGGTGGAAGACTTTTGTAGCACTGAATAAACAGCAGCTGATTAGTGTGAAAAATAAATATAAAGATCACGTGGGCGATTCACTGAATTTGCGTGAAAACTGGAGCAACTCCCACTGACGTTTTTAGCAGCACTTTCAAAAATGAATCCCCCACACTTTTGAGCACTGCAGAGTGCCTCAGGGAGATTCACTTTGAAAATCTGGGGCCGTGGCCTATTCCCGCTGGAGAGGCCAGCAGCATAGTGCTGAGCAGGCCATTGCGATTGCACCGATCTGTCAGCGCCGAGATCAGTGCATGTGCAGTGGTCCCACACTACCGGCCTCCCGATCTTCGGACAGCTCCACGACCCCGCATCGCTGCCCCTCCGACTCCGATCTTCCCCCCTCCCCCCCCATCACTGGCCTCCCAGATTTTCACAGTAACTTCATTGCAGTGTTAATGCAAGCCCACTTGTGACACTAATAAATAAACTTGAAACTATCCGAGCCAACCTCAATGTCTCGCCACCCCCACCCAGGCAGTTCTGTCAGCACCCCACCCCCCTCCCCACCCGTATGGCCAGCCCCGATCGTCGTCCTCCCTCCCTCTGCCACCGATCCTTTTGCAGAGTGGCAGCCGGAGCCGCAACCTCCAATGATCACTCCACTATAGGCGCCGCCCAATGGGCAGTGCCCGGGGGCACCCCCTCCCTTACCCCCAAACTCCTGTGGGGAGGCCTCCATTCCTCCAGCAGAGTTGGCCGCCAGTTCCCCGTTCATGGGGAGATGTTGTAAACCCTGTTGGGGTGAACCACTCCTGGCAGCGGGAGCACACTGGCGGACCCGGAGGCTTCAGTCCCAGACCTGCTAATCGAATGCAAATCGGAATTTAAATACAGAAATCAGCTCCGCGCCGATTTCCGCCACAGAGCTGATGACTCAAAAAAACTTGGAGCCGGAGATGGAAACCTGAAGGATTTCAGATCTATCATGGCAGCATGCGTTTTTTGCCTCTGTTGATGTCTCCAGCTCACTGTGCTGCTTGAGCAATGCAATGGGCAAGGGGAATTCCCACCCCCCCATATTTATTCACAAACACATGCTGCCATAACAGATCTGGAAACTCTTCAGGTAAAATTACACATTATTCAAGTTCAGAGTGCTTGATTGTGAAATACTGAGCTGCTATCATGCATTAGCTACAACAGTGTGTTGACAATTGGGAATCCCAGTTGAAATATACAAGAAAACATGCTTCAGTTGTTTCTTTTTCCGTAGCACAATGGATAGCATTGCTGCCTCACAGCGCCAGGTTCAATTCCAGCCTCGGGTGACTGTGTGTGGAGTTTGCATGTTCTCCCCATGTCTGCGTGGGTTTCCTCACATACTCCAAAGATGTGTGGTTAGGTTGATTGGCCAGGGTAAATTGCCCCTTAGTGTCAGGGGGACTGTGGGGGAAGAGGGGGGGTGGAGTGGATGTGTGGGGCTACAGGGGTGGTGCTGTTGTCGGTGTGGGCTCGGTGGCCTCCTTCTGCGCTGTAGATTCTATAACTGAGAATTTCCCACAACCACCGCCCCCCCACCCCCCAAAAGAATTGTAACAAGTTCCGGGGCTTTGTAAATTAACGAGGTGGTTTCAAGCCGATCCACATCCAGCAATCCGATCTGAAATCTTTGCTCACATTTTGGTAGCTGTGACAAATTCCACCACAGCAGCAAAGACAATCCATAACTTTCTAAATCAAACTACTCCAGAACTCTAAACAAAATGTCAATTCACCCAATCTCCCTCTTTAATGGATCCTTTATTAAAAAATCCAGGATCAGGATTCCCGTGTCTGTGTGGGTTTCCTCCCACAGTCCAAAGATGTGCAGGTTAGGTAGATTGGCCATGCTCAATTGCCCCTTAGTGTCAGGGCTACTAGCTAGGGTAAATGCATGGGGTTATGGGGATTGGGCCTGGGTGGGAACGTGGTCAGTGCAGACTCAATGGGCCGAATGGCCTCCCTCTGCACTGTAGGATTCTATCTATCTATGCCTAATCATTTCTTCCTTGGGTCATACTCATATACCATTTTTTAAAAATCTGTCAGTAAGTTGAGAGACATATTGTTTACAGACAAATAGATTTACAGGGTTGGAAACATTACCTCTGACCACCTTCTGTGGATTCATATGGCACCAGTCACAACTGCAGGACATCCATAAGCCCATCACAGCCAGTTAAAAACTTTTGAAATTAAGTCACTAGTGTAACCTAGGAAATGTGGCAACCAAGTTGGGTATAGGCCCCAAAACCAGAGAAAATGACCAGATGATTTTTTTTTAAATGAGAGTTGAGAGATACCAGGGAGAAGCCCTAATTCTCTTTTGAAAAAGGATCATTTATGCCCACCTGAGTGTAGACAGTGCCATAATTATGTCTCATCCAACATGCTGAGCATAGATATAAAAATGTTAACAGGTACTGCGGCCCTCCATTGCCCACATTTGCAATCTCGGAGGCACCCGTTCCAAATCAGGGTTGACAGCTACAAAACATTTCAAAAATCCAACCTCTGATGTGGGTAAACCTATTCCCACTAGTGATGCATTTGAACATGAGGCCGTGTCATTGTTTTGACGGCACGGTGGCAAGCACTGCTGCCCCTCAACTTCACGGACCTGGGTTCGATTCCCAGCTTCGATCACCGTTTGTGCATTCTCGGTGTCTGTGTGGGTTTCCTCCGGGTGCTCAGGTTTCTTCCCACAGTCCATAGATGTGCAGGCTAGGTTGATGGGCCATGCTAAATTGCCCCTTAATGTCCCGGGATGTGTAAATTATTGGGATTAGAGTCAGAGGTTTACAAGCATGGAGACAGGCCCTTTGGCCCCAACTTGCCCATGCCACCTTTTTTTTAAAACAACTAAGCTAGTCCCAATTGCCCATATCCCTCTATAGCCATCTTACTCACGTGACTGTCTAAACGCTTTTTAAAGACAAAATTGTACCCGCCTCTACTACTGCCTCTGGCAGCTCATTCCAGACACTCAGCATCCTGCGTGAGAAAAAATTGCCCCTCTGGACACTTTTATATCTCTCCCCTCTCATCTTCAACCTATGCCCTCTAGTTTTAGACTCCCCTACCTTTGGGAAAAGATATTTACTATCTAGCTGATCGATGCCCCTTATTACTTTATAGGCCTCTATAAGATCACTCCGAAGCCTCCTACCCTCCAGGGAAAAAAGTCCCAGTCTATCCAGCCTCTCCTTATAACTCAAACCATCAAGTTCTGGTAGCATCCTAGTAAAGCTTTTCTGCACTCTTTCTAGTTTAATAATATCCTTTCTATAATAGGGTGACCAGAACTGTACACAGTATTCCAAGTGTGGCCTTACCAATGTCTTGTACAACTTCAACAAGACGTCCCAACTCCTCTATTCAATGTTCTGACCGATGAAACCAAGCATACCAAATGCCTTCTTCACCACTCTGTCCACCTGCGACTCCATTTTCAATGAGCAATGAACGTGTATCCCTAGATCTCTGTTCTATAACTCTCCCAACGCCCTACCATCAACTGAGTAAGTCCTGCTCTGGTTCGATCTACTAAAATGCATCACCTCGCATTTATCTAAATTAAACTCCATCTGCCATTCGTCAGTCCACTGGCCCAATTGATCAAGATCCTGTTGCAATTGGAGATAACCTTCTTCACTGTCCGCTATGCCCAATTTTGGTGTCATCTGCAAACTTACTAATCATGCCTCCTACATTCTCATCCAAATCATTATAAATGACAAGTAACAGTGCATTAGCAAGGTAAATATGTGGGGTTATGGGGATAGGGCCCGAGTGGGATTGCTGCCAGTGCAGACTCAATGGGCCGAATGGCTTCTTTCTGCACTGTAGGGTTTCTATGATTCAGGAGACCGTAACACACCCGTTGCCATACCTCAAAGGTCTCTGTATGGGACTGCTGTTATTGATGGTATCAACAGCCACTAGGATGCAATCCCTCCAGGTATACGGGTTGCGGAGGGTCCATGAGGTGTAGCCCCACCTTTCCCTTGCAGTCATTGTAGGTCCTTCATTAAATTTGTTAATCCTAGGCTTTGTGGTACAACCACAGATGACATTAAGAAGTGTCTACCGTGATGAACAGAGAGAGGGTCTATTTGCAGGGAGGTGTGGTATGCCTCTTGGGCCACTTTATAAAAGTGGGGCTGATCTTGTGCAGTTCCTGAATTTCCAGCAGATCCCAATTGTCCTCTCCCCAGCAGGTCTGCTTTCCTATACAAAAGCTCAAGCAATTAACACAGATGCTGTTGCTGAGTCCTTCTTTCAACTACTTGGAAGATCAACACACAAACATACAAAAGAGGAGCAATTGTAGGCCATTCACTTGGACCCAATCCACCATTCAATATCACGACCATCGAGTTTGCGTTCATTCCCTTGCCCAACAAGCATCTTGTTTGAATGAAGTGCTTCGAAAGCTTAGTCATGGTACGAATCAATCTTGGCCTCCCAGATTGCCTGGATCCACTACAGTTCACCTACCGCCGCAACAGGTCCACAGCAGATGTCATCTCCCTGGCCCTACACTCAACCCTGGAACACCTAGATAACAAAGACACCTATGTATTGACTACAGTTCAACCTCAACACAATGATTCCTACGAAACTAATCTCCAAACTTTATGGCCTGGGGCTCGGCTCGTCTCTCTGCGACTGGATCCTAGACTTTCTAACTCACAGACCGCAATCAGTAAGGATAAGCAACAACAACTCCGCCACGATCATCCTCAACGCTGGTGCCCCACAAGGCTGTCTCTTCAGCCCCTTACTATACTCCTTATACGCCTATGACAGTGTGGCCAAATTCCCCTCCAATTCGATTTTCAAGTTTGCTGATGACACCAACGTAGTGGGTCAGATCTCAAACAATGTCAAGACAGAGTACAGGAAAGAGGTAGAGAATCTAGTGAACTGGCGCGGCAACTATAATCTCTCCCTCAATGTCAACAAAACAAAAGAAGATAGTCATCGACTTCAGAAAGCGTAGTGGAGGACATGCGCCTGGCTACATCAACGGGGACGAAGTAGAAATGGTTGAGAGCTTCAAATTTTAGGTGTCCAGATCACTAACAACCTGTCCTGGTCCCTCCATGCCGACACTATAGTTAAGAAAGCCCACCAACGCCTCTACTTTCTCAGTAGACTAAGGAAATTTGGCATGTCCACCACGACTCTCACCAACTTTTACACAAGCATTCTTTCTGGTTGTATCACAGCTTGGTATAGCTCCTGCTCTGTCCAAGACCGCAAGGAACTACAAAGGGTCGTGAACGAAGCCCAGTCCATCACTGAAACCAGCCTCCCATCCATTGACTCGGTCTACACTTCCCACTGCCTTGGAAAAGCAGCCAGCATAATTAAGGACCCCATGCACCCCAGACATTCTCTTTCCCGACGGGAGATGGTGGAAAAAAGATACAAAAGTCTGAGGTCACATACCAACCAACTCAAGAACAGCTTCCTCTCTGCTGCCATCAGGCTTTTGAATGGACATACCTCGCATTAAGTTGATCTTTCTCTACACCTTAGCCATGACTGTAACACTACATTCTGCGCTCTCTCCTTTCCTTCTCTATGAATGGTATGCTTGGTCTGTAGAGCATGCAAGAAACAATACTTTTCACTGTATTCTAAATACATGTGACAATAATAAGTCAAATCTATCTACCTCCACTTGAAAAATATTCAGTGATCCCGCTTCCAGTGGCATGATCCTCTGAAAAATAATTTCCTCATTTCTGTCCTATTGGGGAGGCCTCTCATTTTAAAACAGTGCCCCTGGTGCTGAATTTACCCACAAGAGGAAGCATCCTTTCCACATTTACCTTGTCAATATTAATCTTGTAAACTTCAATCCAGTCACCCCTCACCCTTCTAAACTCCAGTGGAAACTACCCTCATAACATAACCTGTCCATTCCAGGTATCAATCTAGCGAACCTCTGCTGGACACCTACAACACATTTGCATCCTCCCTTAAATAAAAGTCACTGTTGTCCACCATGCTGGCGTCATTCCAGAACCAGCCATCCGACCAACTGAGCTAACCAACTCAACTGCACACAGTATTGAAGATGCCATTCCCACCACTGTGATGCAGACTTGGAGGTCAATGAGGACCGTTCACAGTTCTATCTTCATTGAGAGCAAGTGAAACAGCTGGTCCCAGACTTTGTACATGATCCTACTTATCTCCTGTATTCGAAGACGCAGCTTTTTTACAGCCCAGTTTCAACTTGCTTTCTGTTCGAATTCTTTTGATTTTCCCTGCTTGTGGGTGTGTGACATCGTGCACCTTTTTCTATCTCAAAACTTTTCCTTCCATATAGCATTGGACTCGCTCGAGTTCTAATTAATGCCTTCTGAATGTCTACACTTTATTCAGCTATTCTTGGACATTTTCCCTGGAATGCAACTTTTCTTTTTTGAAGTAGACTCATTTAGCTTCTTGGTTCAGCTGTTGCGTAAACTTCAATGATTTCCAGTTAATTGCTAGCTCCTGCTCAAAGCTCCTTCTTTAGCTTGAACCATGTTCCCTAGTTATTCATACTTAGCGTACAGTAGCACTGTAGCTGTGAGCTCAATATTCAAATCGATTTAAGAGGTCACACTCTGCAATTACATCCGCTTCATTTGATTTGATTTATTATTGTCACATGTATTAACACAGAGAAAAGTAATGTCTCTTGCGTGCTATACAGAGAAAACATACCGTTCAGAGAAGGAAATGAGAGAGTGCAGAATGTAGTGTTACAGTCATAGCTGGGGTGAAGAGAAAGATCAACTTAGTGTGAGGTAAGTCCATTCAAAAGTCTGACAGCAGCAGGGAAGAAGCTGTTCTTGAGTCAGTTGGTACGTGACCTCAGACTTTTGTATCTTTTTCCCAACAGAAGAAGGTGGAAGAGAGAATGTCCGGGGTGTGTGGGGTTCTTAATTATGCTGGCTGCTTTGCCGAGGCAGCGGGAAGTGTAGACAGAGTCAATGGATGGGAGACTGGTTTGCGTGATGGATTGGGCTACATTCACGACCTTTTGTAGTTCCTTGCGGTTTTGGGCAGAGCAGGAGCCATACCAAGCGGTTGCCATTTTCTTTTTTATTCCTCTTCTAAATTATTCCTTGGAGCAAGTTCACATGTCAGTGTTTTTAAGCACATGGTATTGGCAAGAACATGATTCTATTCCTCCATAAACTTCAGAATAAGGTTTTTAGTTTCTAAACCACCTCCACTTTCATAGAATTCATACAGTGCAGAAGGCGGCTGTTCGGCCCATCAAATCTCCAGCAACTCTCCTAAACAGCATCTTACCCAGCCCCCCACCTCACTATTAGCAAAAACACGATTGTGTGGACATTACAATCCTTGATTTCCAGTGAGAATTTAATTCACTCAGTTATGTTTCTTCAGTTTGTGAATGACTCCTATGATAAATTAAATTATATCTTTAAAAAAGGCTAATGTAACCTTAATAGATTCAAAGTCTCGTCACCAGCCCCAAATAAATTCAAGTACTTTAACTGAAAATATTTAGACCAAGGACAGCAGGGTGAATTCTTAATACACAAAATACCTCCTATAGGAATTTATTTAGACATGAGTGACTGATGCCCAAGGTTCCTCTTGCATCAATCAGCTCAGAATACATCTTAGCATTTACACTACCCATCTATTGTCTTATGGAAAGGAAGTTACATTGAAGCAAGTTTCCCAAACACTCAATGCAGAATATTATAATCGGGTCTCTGTTAGAATGCATAGCATCACATTGAGGGGTTTTCTGCACCTAACACACACAACTTCTTGAAGAATGACTGGGACCGAGCTCTCTGGAGCAACAGTGGTTAGCACTGCTGTCTCAGTGCCAGGGACCTAGGTTTGATTCCTGGCTTGGGTCACTCTCTGTGCAGAGTCTGCATGTTCTCCCCATGTCTGCGTGGGTTTCCTCCAGGTGCTCCAGTTTCCTCCCACAGTCCGAAAGAATTGCTGGTTAGGTGCATTAGCCACACTAAATTCTCCGTGTACCCAAACAGTCGCCGGTGTGTGGTGACTCGGGGATTTTCACAGTAATTTCATTGCAGTGTTCATGTAAGCCTGCTTGTGACACTAATAAATAAACGTTACTCCCTGAAGCTCTCAAAATGCATCTCCAAAGAATGACCATCCTTGAGTTGGCCCATAATTTTGAGATTCTTCCTTAAATTGTCAGACTTATTTACCAAATAAACTTCTATTAATTGCATTTCAAGTAGCTTTATTCACAACTTCACTGAAAGGCCTGGATTAATAGCCATTCATGTCAACATTAAGTACATACTAATCATGTCAACATTAAGTACATATTAAATAGAAATTCTCATTTAATTTCAAAAGACAGCAACCATAACCTTCTGCTACACTAAGGGATGGTGAAGCGTGTTTAGTACAAGGTTTGGGTCAGTGTTTATCATGTTAAGTTTGACGCTCATTTATTATTTACAATACAATTTGTAAACTGAATGTTTCCACCAAGCTCAGTTTACAGACAGGATCTATACACGGAATGCTCTCTTCCAAAACAAATGTTCTCACCTTAATTATCCCATAAATGGATTCGGTCAAACGTTTGATAGTTGACAATCTTTCAAATGTGTTTTTTGTAGACAGATGGAAAGCATTAAACGCTGTAATGGTAATCTGGCCTTGATCAAAATTAAACACTGACTCTTTCAGGTTCTCTCCACTATTCCTGCAGGCATTAATTCCCACAGCAATATGCTGCCTTTCAAGCCTTGCCAACAGTCAGTTCGACTGTTTATGGCTAGGTTCGGTAGCACAGTGATTAACACTGCTGCCTCACAGCTCCAGGGACCCGGGTTCGATTCCCAGTTTGGGTCACTGTCTGTGCGGAGTCTGCACGTTCTCCCCGTGTCTGCGTGGGTTTCCACCAGGTGCTCCGGTTTCCTCCCACATTCTGAACGACGTGCTGGGTGCATTGACCCGAACAGGTGTCAGACTGTGGCGACTAGGGGAATTTCACAGTAACTTCATTGCAGTGTTAATGTAAAACCTTACTTGAGACTAATAAATAAACTTTAAAAAAACTTTTTTTTAAAAGGAGGTTTAAAAGACAAATCGCCCTGTACAATCTCCAAATTTCACACTCCGTGTCCACTCCAAATGACCCAGAGGAATATGTTAGAACCACAGAATCCCAACAGTGCAGAAAGAGGCCCATTTGGCCTGTCAAGTCTGCACCTACTCTCCAAAAGAACATCCCCAATCAATCTAATCTGCACATATTTGGAGCGTGGGAGAAAAACGGAGCACCCGGAGGAAACCCACACAGACAGTCCAAACTCCACACAATCACCCTAAGTTAGAATCAAACCCCGCGGGGTCCCAGGTGCTGTGAGGCAGCAGTGCTGACCACTATGCTTCACTGAACTTGTACTGAAACATTTGTTTCTTGCCTCCCTTCACAACCTCAAATAGACATCCGCAATAATGAAAAGAGTGAAGCTGCAGGTAGATTTCTATAAGAGGAAAGAGGGCTCCCACAGGATATATTACATTGTAACAATGTGCCTCCCAATGGTGACGATGACAGCTCTGTTACATTAAATGTGACCTGGTTCATTAAACAGAAACATAATTAGTTTGTGTCATCAGGCACAAATAGTCCAGCAATCACGGCTGCTAACCTCAACAGAATTCTAATAAAATTCAGAGCTTATCACTCGACTCCATAGGCTATTATTTCCAAGAGAGTCACATTGGACTCAAAACATGAACTTTCTCTCCACAGATGCTGCCAGACCTGCTGAGTGTTTCCAGGACTTTGGTTTTATTTCAGACTTCCAACATCCTCAGTATTTTGCCTTCATTGTCCAAGATTCAGGTTCTCTGATCCAAAACACAATCATACCCGGTTAACTCTTAGGATTTTATATGTGCAGAATAGGGGATGAATGTCATCCCTGATGATTAATCATCCTGTGAGCTTGGATTTAATGTGGCACAATATGAAAATTCAGACCACACAAAGATATGCAGAAAAGCAAGTTCTGATCGTGGTGGTGGTGGTGGTGGTGGTGGTGGTGGTGGTGGTGGTGTGGGGGGGGGGGGGGGGGGGGAGAGAGGAGGAGGAATCTAGAACTAGGGGGCACAGTTTCAAAATAAATAATTACCCATTTAAGGTGGAGATGGAGGAGATTGTTAATCTTTGGAATTCTCTATACCAGAGATCAGTGGAGGCTGGGTCATTGAATAAACTGAAGGCCAAGCTAGGCAGATTTTAGATCTATGAGGGAGTCAAAGGTTATGAAAGAGGTAGAAAAGTGGAGTCGAGCCCACAAGTAGATCAGCCATGATCGTATTGAATGGCAGCGCAGGCTTTAGGGGCCAAAAGGCCTACTGCTGCTCTCACTGTTTTTGTTCTTATATTTGCACTAGACATAAAGTCAAGTATATGGTTAACTCTGAAAAGGACTGCATGTGTATTCAAAGAGATTCATACAGTTCAGATGATTGGGGAGATAGGCATCAGGTAGAGCTTAATGCAGAGAAATGTGGGGTGATATATTTCCTTATTCCTCCTCCCAAAATGTAGCTAGATGGTTAAATTACAGAATGGTGGCTTAAGGATTCAGACATTTCAATATTGGACCAATAAGTTGATTAAGCTGTCACAAAAAAGCATGGGTTTTAGAAATAGTGGCATCAAGTAAAAAATTGAAAGGTTCAATACTCAACCTACAGAAATCATTGCTTAGACTATATGAGGTAATACCACTTCTAGTTTTAGGTTCACCAAGATTATAACAGATGAGAATCTTTAGTTATTAGCAGAAATCTAGAAAGCAGGAACAAGGTTAGGAGAAATCTTTTAGACAGTGCTCAAATTGAGGAAAGGCCACTGAATCATTAAGAGTGTCATTGAGGTTTACAGCACTGAAACAGGCCCTTCAGCCCAACATGCCCATGTCACCCCTTTTTTAATCCCCAAGCTAGTCTCAATTACCCACATTTGGCCCATATCCCTCTATACCCATCTTACCCATGTAACTGTCTAAATGCTTTTTAAAAGACAAAATTGTACCCGCCTCTACCACCGCCTCTGGCAGCTTGTTCCAGATACAGACCACCCTGAGAGAGAAAAAATTGCCCCTCTGGACACTTTTGTATCTCTCCCCTCTCACTTTAAACCTATGCCCTCTAGTTTTAGACACCCCTACTTTTGGGAAAAGATATTGACTATCTAGCTGATCTATGCCCCTCATTATTTTATAGACCTCTACAAGATCATCCCTCAGCCTTCCACGCTCCAGAGAAAAAAGTCCCAGTCCATCCAGCCTCTCATTACAACTCAAACCATCAAGTCCCGGTAGCATCCTGTAAAACTTTTCCGCACTCATTCTAGTTTAATAATAGCCTTTCTATAATAGGGTGACCAGAACTGGACACAGTATTCCAAGTGTGTCCTTATCAATGTCTTGTACAACTTCAACAAGATGTCCCAACTCCTGTATTCAATGTTCTGACCAATGAAACCAAGCATGCCAAATGCCTGTGACTCCACTTTCAAGGAGCTATGAACCTGTACCCCTAGATCTCTTTGTTCTAGAGAACATAAATTTATGAATACAAAAAGGGTGAGCTAGAATTATTTTTAAGGGGGTTTTTAGGACATGGAATCAACAAAGAATCCATGTAAGCTTTCAAAGGGAAATGGATAAATACTTGAAAAATTAAAGCAGAAGGTCACAGAGTCACAGTCACAATGATCTGTTATTGGTCTCCTATTTGCTGTAAAATAGAAATCCCAAATATAATTTCCATTTGTAAAAATCCAAAGTATAAAAGTGCTTGAACCATAGAATCATGCAGTGCAGAAGAGGCCCTTCAGCCCATCCAGTCCACACCAACATATCAGAAACACCTGAACTACCACCTAATCCCATCTGCCAGCACTTGGACCATAGCCCTGAATGTTATGATGTGCCAGGTGCTCATCCAGATACATTTTAAAGGATGTGAGGCAACCCGCCTCTACCATTCTCCCAGGCAGCGCATTCTAGATTACCACCACCCTCTGGGTAAAAAGGTTTTTCCCTCATCCCCTTTAAACTTCCTGCCCCTCACCTTGAACCTATGTCCCCTCATGACTGACCTTTCAGGTAAGGGAAATAGCTGCTCCTTATCCACTCTGTCCACGAATCTCAATCTTGTACTATCCGATCAGGTCTTCTCTGCTCCAATGAAAACAATCCAAGCCTACACAACTGCTCCTCATAACTTAAATGTTCCATCCAGGGAGCATCCTGGTGAATCTCCTCTGCACCCCCTCCAGTGCAATCACATCCTTCCAATAATGTGGCAACCAGAATGGCACATAGTACTCTAGCTGCGGCCTCAAAGTTCTATACAACTCCAACAGGACTTCCTGCTTTTGTAATCTATGCCTCGATTGATAAAGGCAAGTGACCCATGTGCCTTTATCACCACCAAATAACATACCCTTCCACTTTCAGGGATCTGTGGATAAACACACCAAGGTCCCTTTATTTATTTGTCACAAGTAAGGCTTACATTAACACTGCAATTAACTTACTGTGAAATTCCCCTAGTCGCCTGTTTGGGTCAATGCACCGAACCAGCATGTCTTTCAGAATGTGGGAAGAAATTGGAACACCCAGAGGAAACACACACAGACACAGGGAGAATGTGCAAACTCCACACAGACAGTGACCCAAGCTGGGAATTGAACGCAGGTCCCTGGTGCTGTGAGGCAGCAGTGCTACTGTGCTACCGTGCAGTCCCTTTGTTCTACAGCTTGAAAAAATCAATCAAATACATCATTTTAATTTTTTAAAACAAAAACCATGCACACATGTCCAAGAACACCTTATAACCTCTATATCTTCAGATATGTTTCATCATTCCTCGTCACCTCCAAAAAATATGTCATCCATCTCCAATGTCTCTCCTTTGCTAGTTCCATGGGATTGTCCTTGCATGTTTCCATTTCACACAATTTGAATAAAGCCACTGCTTTACCAAAAAAAAAAGGCTCATCTTTCATGGTCCACACATCACTTCTTCTAGGATCCCTGAAGGATTTATCTTTAAACCTCTCCTAATTATTCTCTATGTGCCACCTAATGGCAACAAGCACCGTATGAGCTTTCGTGCGTGCTAATATCCAGCAATACCTCACCCACAACTTGTGCGCTGTCAAGATACTCATCTAACATTGTGTCTTGGTTGAGTCACATCTTCACCCTGTTCAATATCAGGGCAACTTATGCCAACATCCCCTACCCCCATCACAAAACATCAGTCCCTCATTGTACTGGTAGAAGCTGAGAGAAATAGCTTACAATCTTAACACACTCATGAACTTCGGGTTGAGTATTAAACCCTGTGGCAGAGTAGGGGCAGCACGGTGGCACAGTGGTTAGCACTGCTGCCTCACAGCGCCAGGGACCCGGGTTTGAATTCCGGCTCTGGTCACTGTCTGTGTGGAATCTGCACATTTTCCCCATGTCTGCGTGCGTTTCCTCTGGATGCTCCGGTTTCCTCCCACAGTCTGAAAGATGTGCTGGTTAGGTGTATTGACCCGAACAGGCACCGGAATGTGGCAACTAGGGGAACTTCACAATAACTTCATTGTAATGTTAATGTAAGCCTTACTTGTGACTAATAAATAAACTTTCAATATCCCATTCATCACAAGAGCATTTACTTCCACCTCCAAAGTAATGCCCGATTTCATCGCTTAACTGAGGAGAAATAAGCATCAACAATAATATGGGGGCCATGTTGGGTATCAGTAGTTCAGAGTGAACAGAGTCAAAGGAGCAGGAGAAAAGGTCTCAGTGACAAGGTAAATGCAGATAGGGGGCACAAGAGGAGTCAAGAGAGAAAGCTGAAGGTGACGTACATTCTGGGCTAGGGAAGGGGAGAGTCTTTAGAGGAAGATCAGCCTTGTAGGTTAGAAAATAAAGAGCAGAGAAGAAGGAATTCATAGAGAGGCTTTCAAAATTATGAAGGATGGAGATAGATTATTTCTGTTGAGCAATGAGAGGGCACAAATTAAAAGGAGAATGTTGGAAACATTTTTACGGAGAATGATTAATCTTCCAAAATCTCTGGTACAAAAATAGGAAGTTGTTTGAAAAATAAGAAAATTATAGGAAATCTAGGAAGCAAGCAAAAGAGTGGGATTAAACACGATGGTTATATTAAAGACACATTCCTCCACCTCCCTTCCCCCCCCCAAATCAAATTAGCTTGTGTCTGTGAAGTTCCATTCAATAAAGCGGTTATCACACGGAACTGACTGGCTATGCCGAGAGCTAGAGAGACATGGGAGGGGAATAAAGAATGTCATGGTCATCCCAATCACACAATAATTACAGCAATCATGGAACTGTTGTGATGGCACAGAAGCCAGATTGAAGGGATTGGGAACAGCCAACATCAGAAGTTTGAGAAGATGAATGCAAATAATACATTGTAGAAACTTGAATTGCAAGTTCAAGATGAAGTGGGAGTTGAAAGCTGCAGGGGAGATAATAATGGACTGGCAAGAAGTCCAGTATTTCTGGTGCAATGAAATGATAAAATCATAGAATCCCTACAGTGCAGAAGCAGGCCAGGCCATCGAATCTGCACCAACACTCTCCGATAGAGCATCTTACCCAGACCTCATCCCCATAACCCCACATATCCTTGCTACTAATCCCCCTAACCTACGCACCTTGGGACACTAAGAGGCAATTTAGTATGACCAATCAACCTAACCTGCATAACACTGGATATTGGTGAACATTGGGCCAAAAGAGTGGTAGCTGAGTTATTGACACTGGGATAGAATTTGGAACCAATTATGGAGTTAGGGTGGCTTTATTCTTTTATGGGATGTGGGCACCATTGGCAAGGCCAACATCTGTTCCCCATCCATAACTGTCTTTGAATCGAGTAGCTTGATAGTTCAGAGGGCAGCTAGGAGTCAACCACATTTCCTGTACCTGCACCTGCCTGCATTGTTGTGGGTCTTGAGGCACATATAGGCCACACCAGATAAAGATGGAAGACTGCCTTCCATAAAAGGACATTAGTGAACCACATGGTTTCTTTTGACAATCAATGACAGTTTGATGGTTATAATGATCAAAACTAGCTTTAAATTCTGCTGGAAAAGGAGATCGTTTCAGGAGAAAAAAAAGAGACATATTGCAGAAAGTTAAAAATCATGCTGGGTTGAGAGGTGAGCATGCCAACTTTCATAATTAGCTGGCAGGACTATTCACAGACATCTTCAACCTCTCTTTACAAGAATCTGAGGTCCCTATCTGCTTCAAGATGACAACTATCATTCCAGTACCTAAGAAAAACCAAGCAGCGTGTCTTAATAACTATGGTCCAGTGGCTCTGACATCCATCATTATGAAGTGCTTCGAAAGGCTAGTCATGGCACAAATCAGCTCCAGCCTCCCAGACTACCTAGATCCACTACGGTTTGCCTATCGCTGCAACAGGGGACGCCACAGCAGACGCCATCTCCCTGGCCCTGCACTCAACCCTGGAACACCTAGAATACAAGGACACCCATGTCAGACTCCTATTTATTGAGTACAACTCAGCTTTCAACACAATTATTCCCATGAAACTCACCTCCAAACTCTGTGGCCTGGGCCTCAGCACCTCCCTCTGCGACTGGATCCTGAACTTCCTAACTCGCAGACCACAATCAGTAAGGATATGCAACAACACCTCCTCCACGATCATCCTCAACACCAGTGCCCCACAAGGCTGTGTTCTCAGCCCCCAACTATACTCCTTATACACCTGTGACTGTGTGGCCAAATTCCCCATCAATTCGATTTTCAAGTTTGCTGACGACACCACTGTAGTGGGTCGGATCTCAAACAATGTTGAGACAGAGTACAGGAATGAGATAGAGAATCTGGTGAACTGGTGCGGCAACAATAATCTCTCCCTCAATATCAACAAAACGAAGGAGATTGGCATCGAGTTCAGGAAGCGTAAAGGAGAACATGCCCTTGTCTACATCAACGAGGCGAGAGCTTCAAGTTTTTAGGTGTCCAGATCACCAACAACCTGTCCTGGTCCCCCCCATGCCGACACTACAGTTAAGAAAGCCCACCACCAGAGGGTGGTAATAGAGGGTTGGTTTTCAAACTGGAGACCTGTGACCAACGGTGTGCCTCAGGGATCGGTGCTGGGTCCACTGTTATTTGTCATTTATATTAATAAATTGGATGAGAATATAGGAGGCATGGTTAGTAAGTTTGCAGATGACACCAAGATTGGTGGCATAGTGGACAGTGCAAGGAGGTTATCTCAGATTGCAACGGGATCTTAATCAATTGGGCCAGAGGGCTGGCCAATGGCAGATGGAGTTTAATTTAGATAAATGCGAGGTGATGTATTTTGGTAGATCGAACCAGGGCAGGACTAACTCAGTTAATGGTAGGGCGTTGGGGAGAGTTACAGAACAAAGAGATCTAGGGGTACAGGTTCATAGCTCCTTGAGAGTGGAGTCACAGGTGGACAGAGTGATGAAGAAGGCATTCAGCATGCTTGGTTTCATTGGTCAGAACATTGAATACAGGAGTTGGGACGTCTTGATGAAGTTGTACGAGACATTGGTAAGGCCACACTTGGAATAGTGTGCGCAATTCTGGTCACCCTATTATAGAAAGGATATTATTAAACTAGAAAGAGTGCAGAAAAGATTTACTTGGGACTTGATGGTTTGAATTACAAGAGGCTGGATAGACTGGGAATTATTTTCCTTGGAGTGTAGAAGGCTGAGGGGTGATCTTATAGGAGGTCTATAAAATAATGAGGGGCATAGATCAGCTAAATAGTCAATGTCTTTTCCCAAAAGTAGGGGAGTACATTCCTAACCCCCAACACTCGCTGCATTAAAAAGGTTCTCTTCATGCCCTTTTTGCGTTTTCCTTTCATGAATAAGGACAGTTTCTGCATAGCTACTTTGCCCAGACCCCTCAATTTTGAGCATGTCTATCAAATCTCCTCTCGGCTTTCTTTTTTCTATGGAAAATAGATTGGAGAAGTTAGGACTATCTCCACCTTCATCCCTGGAACCATTCCCGTGAATCGTTCCTGCACACTAACGTATTTGCATCTTTCCCAAAGTGCAGCACCCAGGCTTGAAGACAATGCACCAGCTGAGCTTGAACAATTGTGACAACACTACGCCATTTTGATATAATGCTGGAGGTGGGGCAGCTTTAAGAGGCAGTGTTTTGTTACAAGAGTTGATTTGTCTGGGAAAATATGCAGCAGATGCTAAAAATGCAGGATAACAACTGATTTTAGCTAGGAATATGTTACTTTGGAGAGTTAACGGACCTTTTGTTTATTTAAGTTCTCCTGGGATTTTAGACTAGGTATGCAGAGTCATATGAGCTTTGAGTATAGGTCCTGTCTTGTCAGCTTGGATCTGTGATGTCTCTCTTGTATGGACTTTAATTGGATATAACAAAAAAAAACCAGCAGGACGAAATCATGATCTTGCAGGGGTGCTTGCAGATGCCTGTGATTATGGTTGTCCTTGGTAGAGTAAGGATCAAGGTAGCCATATGAGCTTTGATTAGGTTGATTGACAGGGACAGAGTCACGCGATTGATGGGAAGGGCTTAGCTTGCAGCAAAGACCAGTTTCATTTTAAAATACAAGCAGTTGCTGCCTGGACCTGCTAGAAAAAGCAAGTCCCTCAGAAAACCTCTAGAGGGAGAGAATACAAGCTCCAGGACTATTAACCTCAGTCAATGTATGTCTGTGTTTTGGTAACTAATTATAAAGAGGGGTTTAAGTCTATAGGGGAAATTCTGCTCGATTGAAACTCAGTGATAGGTTGGCAGTTAAAAATTGTATCTTGTCATGGTTAACTAAAGTTCAATTGTTAAAGGTTAAACAAATTCATTTGCTATAGTTAAGCTGTATTGTTAAATCAAATTTGCTTTGATAAAAGCCCCTGGTTTGTCAGTAGAATCATGCCTGGAATTAAACAGCATATCCTCACATTGATGCCAAAATAGAAAAATTGTTGAGGTCTAGTCTCAAAATATATCTTGGGGTTCTAATCTGGTACACTAACACAATTGGTTTATACAAGTTCAACATAACCGGGCGGCACGGTAGCACAGTGGTTAGCACTGCTGCTTCACAGCTCCAGGGACCTGGGTTCGATTCCTGGCTTGGGTCACTGTCTGCGTGGAGTTTGCACATTCTCCTCGTGTCTGCGTGGGTTTCCACCGGGTGCTCCGGTTTCCTCCCACAGTCCAAAGATGTGCGGGTGAGGTTGATTGGCCATGCTAAAAAATTGCCCCTTAGTGTCCTGGGATGCGTAGATTCGAGGAATTAGCGGGTAGAATATGTAGGGATATGGGGGTAGGGCCTGGGTGGGATTGTGGTCGGTGCAGACTCGATGGGCCGAATGGCCTCTTTCTGTACATGTAGGGTTTCTATGTTTTAACCTCCATGCTCTTTTACTTTATGCTGCTATTAATAAATCTCAGGATACTATATGCTTTATTAACTGCTTAACCTGTCCTGTCACCTTCAATACTTATGCACATAAACACCCAGGTTCCTCTGCTCTTGCACCCCCAACTTTATGTTGTCTCTCCATGTTTTTCAGACCAAAATGATTCACCTCTCACTTCTTGACGTGGAGTTGCCGGCGTTGGACTGGGGTAGGAGGTAATCAAATCTTTACAGGTGCAGACAACGTGAGTGGAGTCAGTGCCTGGGTTTGCAAAATCTCACCAACTGTCCTGACTGGAGACAATTCACACCTCTAACCTTTGCTTAACCCTCTCTCCACTCTCATTGTCTGCACCTGTAAAGATTTGATTATCTGTTAAGACTCACATTCCAACCATTATCTTGTAATTGAGTGTGTCTATATATGCCCTGTTTGTGAACTGAAGTCTTCACTCACCTGATGAAGGGGCAACGCTCCGAAAGTTTGTGCTACCAAATAAACCTGTTGGACTTTAACCTGGTGTTGTGAGACTTCTTACTGTGCTCATACTTCTTGACATTGACCTTCATTTTCCACCTATCTACCCATTCCACCAACTCATTTATGTCCCTTTGAAGTTCTACACTGTCCTCCTCACAGTGCTTCCAAATTTTGCATTATCTGCAAACTTTGAAATTGTGCCCTGTCGATCAATTCTTTAAATATGCATCACAGAAAGCAAGAACCCCAACACTGAGCTGAGGGAAACTCAACTACAAACTTCCTCTGACAAGAAAGACATCCATCAGCCACAACCTTCTGTTTCCTGTCACTCAGCCACCTCTATCCATGTTGCTACCACCCCTTTTATTCCATGAGCTCTAACATTGCTGACAGGTTTGTATGGCACTGTATCTGTATCAAATACCTTCCAAGAGTCCATGTACACCACATTAACAGCATTATCCTCATCAACTTTTTCCGCTGAGGCTAGGGGAGAAAAAAACCAGAGGGCATGGGTTAAGGGTGAAAGGAGAAAAGTTTAAAGGGAATATTAGGGGGGGGCTTCTTCACGCAGAGAGTGGTGGGAGTGTGGAATGAGCTGCCGGATAAAGTGGTAAATGCGGGTCACTTTTAACATTTAAGAAAAACTTGGACGGGTTCATGGATGAGAGGGGTGTGGAGGGATATGGTCCAAGTGCAGGTCAGTGGGACTAGGCAAAAATGGTTCGGCACAGACAAGAAGGGCCAAAAAGCCTGTTTCTGAGCTGTAATTTTCTATGGTTCTAACTTTCTCTGTTACCTCCAAAAAACGTAAGCAGTTTCAAACATGATTAAGAAATCCATGCTGGCTTTCCTTAATTAATCCACATTTGTCCATGTGATGATTGAGTCCTGAATTATTATTTCTTGAAGTTTTCCCACCACACAGAGGTCAAACTGACTAACCTGCACTTGCTGGGCTTATCTTTACACCCTTTTTTGAACAAGGGTGTAATGGTTGCAAGTCTCCAGCCCTTGGGACTACCTCTGGGTCTAAGGAAGGCTGGAAAATTATGGCCAGTGCCACTGCAATTCCACCCTCACTTGCCCCCAGTATCTTTGGATCCATCTCATTCTGGACTGAACATCACAGGAACAACATTTTCAAGAATAGACATGATGTTAACAGCTCAAATTCTTGAACCTACATTCCAGAAATTAATAAACTATTCAGCAATTTAATAGCAGAAAACCACTTCAAAACAGTGAAATCTCTGAAGTGGGATTATTGGCAATTAAACAAATGTATCCAATTACAGAGCAATGCTACCAACATCACTGGGGTACACTCAGCAGTATCTAAAGGAAACAAATTATTTTCAACCATGACTTGTTAATACAGTATTTTTGAAACACTGTAATCTTGATACTTCAAAAGAACATTGATGTAAAATGTGACGTTAGATTTAAATTTCTGAGTTGTATTTCACTTAGAAGCACAGAGTTTAAGCAAACCTAATGAAGGTTTGTGACCCAAAGTCAAGGGAGAAAATGCTAGACCAACACAATGAGTCAGTCAGCACTTGCAATAGAAATCAAGATGAGACTCTGCGACACAGCTAAATGATGAGTCATCCCAAAATATTAACATTTCATGGAGGTGAATTTACTCCGCCTGATGAATAATTGAAGTGGCAATTCCTTAGTCATAGAAACACGGATAAGATTGATCAAAATTCATAGGTTACTTCAGTTAAACTGTGAATGTATAGTTAGAAAGGTTACTTCAGTTAAACTGTGAATGTATAGTTAGAAAGTGCATATACAAAATTAACCAGTCTCAACTGAGTTGCAAGACATTCTGCTGCATCAGTAACATTAGTTAATTTATTGGGTCAGGCAGTTGTCTTTTTGGACATTTGGTTAATGAACTCTAACAAAGAAATTCAATTATCGATTACAATCTATAAACACTACAAACCATTGGAAACTGGCACAATCAACAACATTCTTTCCACCACCCCCCTCATTTTCCACAAAATTACACTTATTACATTGGATATACTGTATAGAAACAGGCCATTCAATTCCACTCAAAACTCCACCCATCTTATTTCATCTAAATCTATTATTGTAACGCTTATGCTCATTTAACATTCCCTTAAATACATCTACCTCATTTGCTTCAACTGTTCCCGCTGTAGCAAATTCCACGTTCTGTGGTAAAGGAGTTTCGTCTGAATTCCCCATCAGATTTCTTGGTGACTATCTTATATCGATGGTCTCCAGCTGTTCCCCACAAGCGAAAACATTCTCTCTGTATCCACTATTATAAAACCTATCATCATTTTAAAGACTTCTGGTAGCTCACACCTCAGCCTTGTTTTTCTCCCCAGGAGAGAACAGACTCATGACACAAATCCTTTTCTCATATTTCTGGTATCAGCTTTGTACAATTGCTCTGGTGCCTCTATATCCTTTTTATGTACCACCTTTCATAACCTCAGGATGTCCCAAAGCATTTTACAGCCAATGAAGTATTTCACGTAGTCACTATTGTAATCATAGGATCCGTACAGTGCAGAAGGGAGGCCATTCAGCCCATCAAGTCTGGACTGACTCTCCAACTGAGCATCTTATCCAGGCCCACACCCTGCCCGATCCCCATTACCCCACTAATCCTCCTAACCTACACAACTTTGGACACTAGGGGGCAATTTAACATGGCCAATCCATCTAAAACACAAAACAGCCAATTAATGCACAGTAAGGTTCCACAGAAATCAATGAGATAATCTATTCTTAATGATGGGCAAGGGATAAATGTTGACCAGGACACTGGGGAGAACTCCACTTGCTCTTCCTTGCAATGCCACATCAACACGTGAGGGTAGACAGAGTCTCAAAGAGTACTGTTTCATCCAAAAGGAGTTGTTTCTGACAATACGGTAGTCTCAGTATTGCACCGAAATGTCTGCCTAGATATTATGCTCAAAGGTTTGAGAGTTAAACTTGAAATCACAACCTTCTGACTCAGAGGCCAGAATGCCATCAACTGGGCTGCAGTCAGCATTTTCAAACTGTATATTGTTTCCCACCTAGTCGCCATTGCACTTGTCATTTCTTATCAATTCAAAACTTTAAAAACACTTGCACGCTAAAGATTCACTCTCCAATCTACAGTCACAAACCTCAATCTCACAAAAAGCCTCAGAACACTTCCTTAGGCTTTCTTCAATTAAGTGGACAATTTTAAAAACATACAAATAGCTATGGGACAAGTTACATTACTCTCATTTACAATAGGTTTTCAATCAATTATTAAATAAGGAAAACCCACTCCCCCCACCCCCAAATTGTGACTATCCAGCATGAGGAATTGTTTATATTGATGTAATCTATTCCTTTCTCCAGTAGAGAGCAGAGAAGTCGCTATACAGTATGGTGTCAGGAAAATGGCAGACTATGTCAAAATGTATTTGTATTACAAAATATGAAAACAAATGTAATGTGGAAAAAAGGACACAAAGCTTGTTTTTGTTGTTTAAGTACAGCAGCACTTGGGGTGGCACAGTGGTTAGCATTGCAGCACAGTGGTTAGCACAGCTGCCTCACAGCGCCAGGGGCTCAATTCCAGCCTTGGGTTTTAATTTATGACTGTCACATGTATTAGTATACAGTGAAAAATATTGTTTCTTGCGTACTATACAGATCAAGCATACTGTTCATTTTTTTATTATTTTGGGTCATGGACGTCGCTAGCTGGCCAGCATTTATTGCCCATCCCTAGTTGCCCTTGGGAAACAGAAACATAAAAAAGCTACAGGCCCTTCAGCCCACAAAGTTGTGCCGAACATGTCCCTACCTTAGCGATTACTAGGCTTACCTATAACCCTCTATCTTACGAAGTTCCATGTACTTATCTAAAAGTCTCAAAAGACCCTATCGAATCCACCTCCACCACCGTTGCTGGCAGCCCATTTCACGCACCCACCACCCCCTGAGTGAAAAACTTACCCCTGACATCTCCTCTGTACCTACTCCCCAGCACCTTAAACCTGTGTCCTCTTGTGGCAACCATTTCAGCCCTAGGAAAAAGCCTCTGACTGTCCACTCGATCAATACCTCTCAACATCTTATACACCTCTATCAGGTCACCCCTCATCCTTCGTCTCTCCAAGGAGAAAAGACCGAGCTCACTCAACCTATCCTCATAAGGCATGCTCCCCAACCCAGGCAACATCCTTGTAAATCTCCTCTGCACCCTTTCTATGGCTTCCACTTCCTTCCTGTAATGGGGCGACCAGAACTGAGCACAGTACTCCAAGTGTGGTCTGACCAGGGTCTTATAAAGCTGCAACATTATCTCAACTCCTAAACTCAATTCCTCGATTGATGAAGGCCAGTACACCATACGCCTTCTTAACCACAGCCTCAACCTGCACAGCTGCTTTGAGCGTCCTATGAACTTGGACCCCAAGATCCTTCTGATCTTCCACTCTGCCAAGAGTCCTACCATTAATATTATATTCCGCCATCCTATTTGATCTGCCAAAATGAACCACCTCACATTATCTGGGTTGAACTCCATCTGCCACTTCTCCGCCCAGTCTTGCATCCTATCAATGTCTCGCTGCAACTTCTGACATCCCTCCACACTATCCACAACACCTCCAACCTTTGTGTCATCAGCAAACTTACCAACCCATCCCTTCACTTCCTCATCCAGGTCATTTATAAAAATCACAGAGTAAGGGTCCCAGAACAGATCCCTGGGGCACTCCATGCAGAATATGACCCATCTATAACCACTCTTTGCCTTCTGTGGGCAAGCCAGTTCTGGATCCACAAAGCAATGTCCCCTTGGATCCCATGCCCCCTCACTTTCTCAATAAGCCTTGCATGGGGTACCTTATCAAAATGCCTTGCTGACGTCCATATATACGACAGCTACTGCTCTTCATCAATGTGTTTAGTCACATCCTCAAAAAATTCAATCAGGCTCGTAAGGCCTTTGACAAAGCCAAGCTGACAATTCTTAATTATATTATACCTCTCCAAATGTTCATAAATCCTGCCTCTCAGGATCTTCTCCATCAACTTACCCACCACTGAGGTTAGACTCACTGGTCTATAATTTCCACGGCTATCTCTACTCCCTTTCTTGAATTAAGGAACAACATCCGCAATCCTCCGGAATCCCTCCCGTCTCCATTGATGATGCAAAGATCATCGCCAGAGGCTCACCAATCTCCTCCCTCACCTCCTACAGTAGCCTGGGGTACATCTCTTCCGGTCCCGGTGACTGATCTAACTTGATGCTTTTCAAAAGCTCCAACACATCCTCTTTCTTAATATCTACATGCTCAAGCTTTTCAGTCCGCTGCAAGTCTGCACTACAACCACCAAGATCTTTTTCCATAGTGAATACTGAAGTAAAGTATTCATTAAGTACCTCTGCTATTTCTTCCGGTTCCATACAAACTTTCCCACCGTCACACTTGATAGGACCTATTCTTTCACGTCTTATCCTCTTGCTCTTCACATACTTGTAGAATGCCTTGGGGTTTTCCTTAATCCTGCCTGCCAAGGCCTTCTCATGACCCCTTCTGGCTCTCCTAATTTCCTTCTTAAGGTCCTTCCTATTAGCCGTATACTCTTCAAGATCTCTAACATTACCTAGCTCCCTGAACCTTTTGTAAGCTATTTTCTTCTTGACTAGATCCATTACAGCCTTTGTACACCACGGTTCCTGTAACCTACCATAACTTCCCTGTCTCATTGGAACGTTGCTATGCAGAACTCCAGACAAATATTCCCTGAAAATTTGCCACATTTCTTCCGTACATTTCCCTGAGAAAACCTCTTTCCAATTTCCGCCTCCAATTTCCTGCCTGTGAGGTGGTGGTGGTGGTGAGCTACCTTCTTGAATCGCTGCAGTCTATGTTCTGTGGGTTGACCCACAAATTCGTTAGGGAGGGAATTCCAGGATTTTGACCCAGCGACTGCGAAGGAACGGCAATAGATTTCCAAGTCAGGATGGCGAGAGGCTTGGAGGGGAACTTGCAGGGGGTGGTGTTCCCATGTATCTGCTGCCCTTGTCCTTCTAGATGGAAGTGATCGTGGGTTTGGAAGGTGCTGTTTAAGGATCTTTGATGAATTGCTGCAGTGCATCTTGTAGATAGTACACACTACTGCTACTGAGCGTCGGTGGTGGAGGGAGTGGATGTTTGTAGATGTGGTATCAATCAAGCGGGCTGCTTTGTCCTGGATGGTGTCAAGCTTCTTGAGTGTTGTTGGAGCTGCACCCATCCAGGTAACTGGGGAGTATTCCATCACACTCTTGTCTTGTGCCTTGTAGATGGTGGATAGGCTCCGGGAGTCAGGAGGTGAGTTACTCGCCACAGTATTCCCTGCCTCTGACCTGCTTTTGTAGCCACTGTGTTTATGTAGTGAGTCCAGTTGAGTTTCTGGTCAATGGTAACCCCAAGGATGTTGACAGTGGGGGATTCAGTGATGGTTACACCATTGAATGTTAAGGGGCGGTGGTTAGAGTGTCTCTTATTGGTGATGGTTATTGCCTGGCATTTGTGTGGCACAAATGTTCATAGAGAAGGAAAGGAGAGAGTGCAGAAAGTAGTGTTACAGTCATAGCTAGAAAGATCAAGGTAGGTCCATTCAAAAGTCTGATGGCAGCAAGGAAAAAGCTGTTCTTGAGTCGGTTGGTACATGACCTCAGACTTTTGTATCTTTTCCCGACGGAAGAAGCTGGAAGAGAGAATGTCCAGGGTGTGTGGGGTCCTTAATCGTACTGGCTGCTTTACCAAGGCAGCGGGAAGTGTAGACAGAGTCAATGGATGGGAGGCTGGTTTGCATGATGGATTGGGCTACATTCATGACCTTTCGTAGTGACTGGGTGACTGTCTGTGTGGAGTTTGCAAATTCTCCCCATGTCTGCGTGGGTTTTCCCCAGGTGCTCCAGTTTCCTCCCACACTCCAAAGATGTGCAGGTTAGGATGATTGGCCATGCTAATTGCCCCTTAATGCCATGGGGATTAGCAGGATAAATACAGAGGGTTATGAGGATAGGGCCTGACTGGGATTGTTGTTGTGCAGGCTCGATGGGCTGAATGGACTCCTTCCCCTGTCGGGATTCTATGGTTCTAAAGGCTGCCCCTGGACAGCAATTTCATGCGTTTTCTCCTGAGGTACCAACACTTTAGCAAAGGAGAGATACTTGTCACAGCAATAGGCTAACCATTTTCTGCTCAATGGTTACCTCCCTGGTGTCAGGACTAAGGATGTCACTTTTTGTAGCTGCAGAGTGAACAGCCAGCTGTCATGGTCCATATCAGTACCAAATACATAAAGAAAAAAGGGATGAGTGTATCCAGGCATGGTTTAGATAGGTAGGACCAAAACTAGCAAGCAGGACGTCTAAGGTCGTAATCTCGGATTACTCCCAGTACCATGCACAGGTGAATATTGAAGCCAGAGAGTAGAGAAGATAAATGCATGGATGGAGAGATGCTGTAGGAGGGCGAGCTTTAACTCACCAGGACCAGGTCAGATGCATTCAAGGATAAACAGGAAAGTAATGGTGGAAATTGCAGATGCCCTGACTATAACTATGGCAGCACGATGGCACAGTAGTTAGCACTGCTGCTTCACAGCGCAGGGACCCAGGTTCGATTCCTGGCTTGGATCACTGTCTGTGCAGAGTCTGCACATTCTACCCGTGTCTGCGTGGGTTTCCTCCAGGTGCTCTGGTTTTATCCCACAGTCTAAAGATGTGCTGGTTAGATGCATTGGCCATGCTAAATTCTCCATGTACCCAAGCAGGTGCCGGAGTGTGGCGACTAGGGGATTTTCACAGTAACTTCATTGCAGTGTTTATGTAAGTCTATTTGTGACAATAAATAAAAACTTTAAACTTCCAATTCTTCTTAGATATGGGGATATTGCCAGAGGACTGGAGAATTGCACATGTTGTATCCTTTTATAGAAATAGAATAGAAACACTACAGTACAGAAAGAGGCCATTCGGCCCATCGAGTCTGCACTGACCACAATCCCACCCAGGCCCTACCCCCATATCCCTACATATTTTACCCACTAATCCCTCTAACCCATGCATCTTGGGACACTAAGGGCAATTATATATTTTTTTAAGCATGGCCAATCCACCTAACCCACACATCTTTGGACTGTGGAAGGAAACCGGAGCACCCGGAGGAAACCCACGCAGACACGAGGAGAATGTGCAAACTCCACACAGACAGTGACCCGAGCCGGGAATCGAACCCAGGTCCCTGGAGCTGTGAAGCAGCAGTGCTAACCACTGTGCCACCGTGTCGCCCCTTGTTCAAAAAAAAAAGCGGTAAACCCAGCGACTAAGGGTCAATTTAATTCGGTTGTGGCAAAGCTTTTAGAAATTATAATACTGGACTAAATTAATGATCATTTAGAGAAATTAGTATTAAGGAAAGTTAGCATGGATTTCTTAAAGGAAAATTAAGTTTTTTTTGATGAGGCAACACCAATGCTGTTGCTGTGGTGTACACGGCATTTGATAAAGAGCCGCACAACATGAACAAAGTTGGAGCTCATGGAATAAAAGGGACAGTATAGCAAACTGGGAATGAAATTGGCTGAGTGACAGGAAGCTGAGTAGAGATGAATGGTTGCTTTTTGGACTGAAGGTTTATATTGGAGTTCACAACTGATCATAGAATAGAACCCCTCCAGTGCAGAAGGCAGCCATTTGGCCCATCAAGCCTGCACCAACAACAATCCCACCCAGGTCCTATCCCCGCAACCCCATGTATTCACCCGGTTAGTCCCCCTGACACTAAAGAGTCAATTTAGCATGGCCAATCAACCTAACCCACATATCTTTGGACTGTGGGAGGAAACCGGAGCACCTTGAGGAAACTCACGCAGACAAGGGGAGAATGTGCAGACTCCGCACAGACAGTGACCCAAGCCGGGAATTGAACCTAGGTCCCTAGAGCTGTGAGGCAGCAGTGCTAACCACTATGCCACCCATGTTGTTAGGACCCCTGGATAAAAGCAAATTTACTGCGGATGCTGGAATCTGAAACCAAAAGAGAAAATGCTGGAAGATCTCAGCAAGTCTGGCAGCATCTGTAAGGAGAGAAAAGAGCTGACGCTTCGAGTTCAAATGACCCTTTGTCAAAGTGTCATCTGGACTCAAAGTCAGCTCTTTTCTTTCCTTACAGATGCTGCCAGACTTGCTGAGATCTTCCAGTGTTTTCTCTTTTGGCTGTTAGGACCCCTGCTCTTCCTGATATATATTTAATGGCTAGACTTTGAATGTGCAGGGCACAAATTTAATAGAACATAGAACATAGAAAAGCTACAGCACAAACAGGCCCTTCGGCCCACAAGTTGCGCCGAACATGTCCCTACCTACTAGGCTTACCTATAACCCTCTATCTTACTCACTTCCATGAACTTATCCAAAAGTCTCTTAAAAGACCCTATCAAATCCACCTTCACCACCACTATCGGCAGCCGATTCCACACACCCACCACCCTCTGAGTGAAAAACTTACCCCTAACATCTCCTCTGTACCTACTCCCCAGCACCCTAAACCTGTGACCTCTTGTGGCAACCATTTCAGCCCTGGGTAAAAGCCTCTGAGAATCCACTTTATCAATACCTCTCAACATCTTATACACCTCTATCAGGTCACCCCTCATCCTTCGCCTCTCCAAGGAGAAAAGACCTAGCTCTCTCAACCTATCCTCATAAGGCATGCAACCTAATCCAGGCAACATCCTTGTAAATCTCCTCTGCCCCCTTTCTATGGCTTCCACATCCTTTCTGTAATGAGGCGACCAGAACTGGGCACAGTACTCCAGGTGGGGTCTGACCAGGGTCCTATGCAGCTGCAGCATCTAAACTCAATTCCTCTATTGATGAAGGCCAGTATTCCATACGCATTCTTAACCACAGCCTCTACCTGCGATGCTGGTTTGAGCATCCAATGAACCCGGACCCCAAGATCCTTCTGATCTTCCACACTGCCAAGCGTCTTACCCTTAATATTATATTCTTTCATCCTATTCGACCTGCCAGAATGAACCACCACACACTTATCTGGGTTGAAGTCCATCTGCCACTTCTCCGCCCAGTCTTGCATCCTATCTATGTCTCTTTGCAACTGCTGACATCCCTCTATAGAATCTTAGCAGATGAGACCAAACCTGGAAATATTGTGAACTGTGAGAGGGAGCAGACTCACAAAGTGCCTCTTTTAGTGATAGGCTGGAGTGGGCAGACATGTGGCAAAGGAAGTTTCATGCAGAGAAATGTGAAGTAATTTTTTTTGGTAGGAAGAATGAGGAGAGACACTATTTTTAAAAAGATACAATTCTTAAAGGGGGTGCAGGAGCAGAAGGCTATTGAAGATTGCAGGAGGTTGAGAAAGTGGTTAAGACGTGTGAGCCAAGGCTTTATCAACAGAGGCACAGAGTACTAAAGCAAGCAAACTATGGTGAGCTACTGGTAGACCAGTACTGTGTTTACTTCAGAGCATCACAAGTTAGGAAGGATGTGAAAGCTTCAGATGAGGTGCAAAAAACAAATTTACAGGAATGGTTCCACAGATGTGGGACTTCAGTTACGTGGATAGACTGGAGATTTTGGGATGTTTGCCCGAGAGAAGATTTGAGACAGGTGTTCAAAATCGGGAGGAGTACTGACAAAGAAGATTGGAAATGGAAACAATTTCTTCCAAAATGCAGCACAGGGTGAAGGAAAGGGCCTGGGTGAGGTACTCTTCTCAGAGTCAGTGCAGACTCAATGGGCCAAATGGTCTCCTTCTGCACTGTAAGAATTCAATCATCTATTAGCAGAGGGGCTGCAGCCAAGAAACAGAGGACACTGATTTAAGGTGATTGGCAAAAGAATCAAAAGGTGACACGAGGACAAACTTTTGGAATGCTTAGTCCGAGAGTGCGGTGGAGACAGTTTAAATTGTGGTTTTCATAAGGGAACTGGACAATTATGTGAAGGGAAAAGAATTGCAGGGCTAGAGGGGAGTGGAATTTAGCCAAGTAGCTCTTGCAGAGAACTGATAGAAGAACATAAGAAATAGGAGCAGGAGTAGGCCATCTAGCCCCTCGAGCCTGCCCCGCCATTCAATAAGATCATGGCTGATCTGACGTGGATCAGTACCACTTACCCGCCTGATCCCCATAACCCTTAATTCCCTTACCGCTCAGGAGTCCATCCATCCGCGCTTTAAACATATTCAGCGAGGTAGCCTCCACCACCTCAGTGGGCAGAGAATTCCAGAGATTCACCACCCTCTGGGAGAAAAAGTTCCTCCTCAACTCTGTCTTAAACCGACCCCCCTTTATTTTGAGGCTGTGTCCTCTAGTTTTAACTTCCTTACTAAGTGGAAAGAATCTCTCCGCCTCCACCCTATCCAGCCCCCGCATTATCTTATAAGTCTCCATAAGATCCCCCCTCATCCTTCTAAACTCCAACGAGTACAAACCCAATCTCCTCAGCCTCTCCTCATAATCCAAACCCCTCATCTCCGGTATCAACCTGGTGAACCTTCTCTGCACTCCCTCCAATGCCAATATATAACTACAATGGATTGAGTGGCTTCCTTCTGTGTTGTAACCATTCCTAGATTTATACATTGCAGTATTTGAGCATGTTTTAGAAATGCCATTTTGGAATGAATCAGCCCCAGTTGCGATACCAACTGGGAGAACTCTTGGCCAGCGAAGAAGTGTCTTGGAGAATGCTAATCATTCACAAACCTGCAGTAATTCATGGCAAAACTGCTAGGAATCATAGGGAAACACAACAACCATCGTCACAAAAAAAAACTGGCCTTGCATAATCTTTCAATAAATCCAAAACATTTTACCATGTCCTTCATTGCACGACACCATCAGACATTTTTTAGGTTAATAAAAATGAAACCACGACAAGAGCCAGGGCCAAACATTGCCTATGCCTGTTCAAAGATAGCTATTTGCCACTATTGTTACCTCCAGATCTATAACCATCAAGAATCACCACATTTTCTACAAAGCTACATTTCATCGGAGCTGAATACATCTAAAATCAGATATATCCCCTTGTAGTACAGTACAACATTTATTAACATTATAACGCCTGCCATGTATTCTACATGGTACAATTAAATGCCAAATAACCTGAACCTGACAACAGAGCCCAAGACTGAGAGGGTATTCGTTGGAAATAGGATTATTAGCAATTATTGTAACATGCTTGCATGATGATAATCAGGGTTAACTATCATTCTCAATTGCCTTTTGCCATGCACATAAAACCCAAATCTGAGCAGTTTTTAATAAGTAAAAAAAAAAGCAGGAGTGCTGCATACTGAGGATTTAAACATTTTCAGCTCAATGTCTTCTTTCTTACCTATTCCAGGTGCCACATAGATGAAGTACAGGCATGATGTGGACAGGGAGAAGAAGAAGATGAAGGCGAAAAAGGAACGGTTGGAAACACGCAGGACTCTCTTCAACATCCTGATGGTTGGTTTTTAATTCTCCCCCCAACGAGGGGGAGGGAGAAAAACAAAATGAAAGGCAATCCTCACCTCCAACCCTCCCCAAAAGAAAAACTGGCTCAATTCCTTGCTTAATCCCCGAAAGCCAACAAAATAAATACATGCACCATTGAGTAAAAGTGGTAGGCCGAATGAGGAAGAGTTAAAAATGCAGAAAATGTGGAGGCGGCGGCAGGAGCAGCAATAGCAGCATCTTCATCCTTTCTCTCACCCTCCCCCCCCGCCCTTCCTCCTCTTGCTGCTTCCAGTCAGCCAGGCGAATGGAGGTCGGTGCTGTGAAGGGAGGGAGATGTGGAGACTCCCTCCCCGCCTCAAATTCAAACCCTCTTAGAATGAGCAAAAAGCATCGGGACTGGACGGTGGGGAAGCTTCCTCCTCCGCCGTTGCTTTCTGCACTCTCTCCGCCTGGGAGAATGAGGAGGGAGAGGCAAGGAAATGGTTAATGTGGGGGGTGGGGGACGGGACTGTCCCTGGGTGTGTTTAGCTGCTGTGTGGGGGATAGAGGGGGGGGGGGGGATGGGCAGGGGAGGGAGTGGCGGGAGGAGAGAGGGCGGGGGGGGGGGAAGGGAGCCGGATCGCCATGGAGACCTGATGAGCCAATGATCTCACAGAGTGAGCCCCTCCCTCCCCTTCATGGGGCGCGCGCTGACGTCAGAAGCCGTTTGTTTCGGTTTGTTTTGAATGGAGTGGCGCGAGGGGATGACAGGGGGAGGGGGGGGGGGGCTGAACGAGGTGACGTCAGGATCCCCGCCTGCTGAACGTTGGAGCCCGCTGCCCCGCCTTGTTTGAGGTGCGGCGGGCGGAAAAGCGGTGACGTTTGGGTTCCCCACCCCCCCCCCCCCCCACGACTTAAAACGTCGCGACGTCAGAGGGCGCGTTCGGAACGCGGTGACGTGGCAGTGGTCTCGCGCGGCGTGAGCTGTTGCCCTGTAGCCGCTGAGGGGAAATTAGTCCGTTGGCGGTTGGCGATGATCGCGGCCGCAGTGACTGGGAGGGTGGCTCTATGCTGGTTTCGACATTGATCTCTTGCTTGGAAACCAATTAAAATCTCACAACAAAGAATAAATAAAATTACAGCACAGGAACAGGCCCTTCGGCCTTCGAAGCCTGAACCCATCATGCTGTCAAACTGAAGCCCCCCTACCCTCCCGGGGACCATATCCCTCCATTCCCATCCTATTCATGTACTTGTCAAGACGCCCCTTAAAAGTCACGATCATATCCGCTTCCACAACTCACCCGGCAACGAGTTCCAGGCACCCACCACCCTCTGTAAAAAATCTGCATCGTGCATCTCCTTTAAACCTTGCCCCTCGCACCTTAAACCTATGCCCCCTAGTAATTGACTCTTCCACCCTGGGAAAAAGCTTCTGACTATTGACTCTGTCCATGCCTCTCATAATCTTGTAGACTTCTATCAGGTCGCCCCTCAACCTCCGTCGCTCCAGTGAGAGCAAACCAGGTTTCTCCAACCTCTCCTCATAGCTGATGCCCTCCAGACCAGGCAACATCCTGGTGAATCTTTTCTGTACCCTCTCCAGAGCCTCCACATTCTTCTGGTAGTGTGGCGACCAGAATTGAACAGAATTGAATTCAAGTGCGGCCTAACTAAGGTTCTATAAAGCTGCAACATGACTTTTCAATTTTTAAACTCAATGCCCCGGCTGATGAAGGCAAGCATGCCGTATGCCTGCTTGACTACCTTCTCCACCTGCATTGCCACTTTCAATGACCTGTGTACCTGTACATCCAGATCTCTCTGCCTATCAATTCCCTGTCATTTACTGTATATTTCCCATCTATATTAGATCTTCCAAAATCAATTTGTCCGGATTAAACTCCATCTGCCATCTTGATTGTTTTTAAGTGAGATCTGCAAGCATTTCGTTAAGTATGCTCAAGGCTGAGATAGACATTTTGAATCAGTGAGGAAATCAAGGAAACTAAAACAAAAAGTGCTGGAAAATCACAGCAGGTCTGACAGCATATGTGGAGAGAGAATAGAGCCAACGTCTCGAGTCTGGATGACCCTTCATCAGGAGTATTTTGCCTTTATTTTTGGAAATCAGGGATTATGGGGATAAGTCGGAAAAGGACTCATGACCTACTCCTGCATTTTTTTTGTTTTCCATGTGTGCAGTTCTAAAGTTTAAAGTTGAAGTTTATTAGTGTCACAAGCACACTTACATTAACACTGCAATGAAGTTGGGTGGCATGGTAGCACAGTGGTTAGAAGTGCTGCCTCACAGCACCAGGGACCCGGGTTCAATTCCTGGCTCGGGTCACTGTCTGTGTGGAGTTTGCACATTCTCCTCGTGTCTGCATGGGTTTCCTCCGGGTGCTCCGGTTTCCTCCCACAGTCTGAAAGACGTGCTGGTTAGGTGCATTGACCCGAACAGGTGCCGGATGTGTGGCGACTAGGGGAATTTCACAGTAACTTCATTGCAGTGTTAATGTAAGCCTTACTTGCGACTAATAAATAAACTTAAAAAGTTAAAGTTACTGTGAGAACACTGAGGGAGAATTTAGCATGGCCAGCACATCTTTCAGTTTGCTTAAAAACCAGTCGATAGAGTCTATTTTAGTCTCCACAAACTACAGCAAAAAGAACTCATGGCAAAAATTACAGCAACATCTCCCGATTTTAAAAGAGTGGTTTCGCTACAGCAAAGAAAATGCAGTGAGTGGAGGATAGTTGCATAAATAGAAATTCTGTACTTAAAATCAATTCTGAACAAAGAGAAAAGAAAATTATAGCACAGGAACAGGCCCTTTGGCCCTCCAAGTCTGCACCGACCATGCTGCCCGACTGAACTAAAACCCCCTACCCTTCCAGGGACCATATCCCTCTATTCCCATCCTATTCATGTATTTGTCCAGATGCCCCTTAAGAGTCACTAGCATATCTGCTTCCACAACTCACCCGGCAATGGGTTCCAGGCACCCACCACTACTCTGTGTAAAAAATCTGCCTCGTTCATCTCCTTTAAACCTTGCCCTTCGCACCTTAAACCTGTGCCCCCGAGTAATTGACTCTTCCACTCTGGGAAAAAGCTTCTGACTATCCACTCTGTTCATGCCTCTCATAATCTTGTAGACTTCTATCAGGTTGCCCCTCAACCTCCGTCGCTCCAGTGAGATCAAACCAAGTTTCTCCAACCTCTCCTCATAGCTGATGCTCTCCGTACCAGGCAACATCCCGGTAAATCTTTTCTGTACCCTCTCCAGAGCCTCCACATCCTTCTGGTAGTGTGGCGACCAGAATTGAACACTATATTCCAAGTGCGGCCTAACTAAGGTTCTATAAAGACATAGACATAGAACAGTACAGCACAGAACAGGCCCTTCGGCCCACGATGTTGTGCCGAGCTTTATCTGAAACCAAGATCAAGCTATCCCACTCCCTATCATCCTGGTGCCTATCCAATAACCGCTTAAATGTTCCTAAAGTGTCTGACTCCACTATCACTGCAGGCAGTCCATTCCACACCCCAACCACTCTCTGCGTAAAGAACCTACCTCTGATATCCTTCCTATATCTCCCACCATGAACCCTATAGTTATGCCCCCTTGTAATAGCTCCATCCACCCGAGGAAATAGTCTTTGAACACAAAGAGCAGAGGACCAAGCACTGATCCCTGTGGCACTCCGCTAGCAACCTGCCTCCAATCTGAAAATTTTCCATCCACCACCACCCTCTGTCTTCGATCAGACAGCCAGTTACCTATCCAATCGGCCAACTTTCCCTCTATCCCACACCTCCTCACTTTCATCATAAGCCGACCATGGGGGACCTTATCAAACGCCTTACTAAAATCCATGTATATGACATCAACTGCCCTACCTTCATCAACACACTTAGTTACCTCCTCAAAAAATTCTATCAAATTTGTGAGGCACGACTTGCCCTTCACGAATCCGTGCTGACTATCCCGGATTAATCCGCATCTTTCTAAATGGTCGTAAATCCCATCCCTAAGGACCTTTTCCATCAATTTACCAACCACCGAAGTAAGACTAACCGGTCTATAATTACCAGGGTCATTTCTATTCCCTTTCTTAAATAGAGGAACAACATTCGCCACTCTCCAGTCCTCTGGCACCATCCCCGTGGACAGTGAGGACCCAAAGATCCAAGCCAAAGGCTCTGCAATCTCATCCCTTGCCTCCCAAAGAATCCTAGGATACATTTCATCAGGCCCAGGGGACTTATCGACCTTCAGTTTATTCAAAACTGCCAGGACATCCTCCCTCCGAACATCTATTTCCTCCAGCCTATTAGCCTGTAACACCTTCTCTTCCTCAAAAACATGGCCCCTCTCCTTGGTGAACACTGAAGAAAAGTATTCATTCATCACCTCGCCTATCTCTACTGACTCCATACACAAGTTCCCACTACTGTCCTTGACCGGCCCTAACCTCACCCTGGTCATTCTTTTATTCCTCACATAAGAGTAAAAAGCCTTGGGGTTTTCTTTGATCCGATAAAGCTGCCAATTTTTAAATTCAATGCCCCAACCGATGAAGGCAAGCATGCTGTATGCCTTATTGACTACCTTCTCCGCCTGCGTTGCCACTTTCAGTGACCTGTGTACCTGTACACCCAGATCCCTTTGCCTATCAATACTTTTAAGGGAGCTGCCATTTACTGTATGTTTCCTATTTGGATTAGACCTACCAAAATGTGTTACCTCACATTTGTCCGGATTAAACTCCATCTGCCACCTCTCTGCCCAAGTCTCCAACTAATATATCCTGCTGTATCCTCTGATGGTCCTCATCGCTATCTGCAAATCCACCAACCTTTCTGTCATCCACAAACTTACTAATCAATCCAGTTACATTTTCCATCAAATCATTTCTATATATTACAAACAGCAACGGTCCCAGCACTGATCCCTGAGGGATGCCACTTGTCACAGCCCTCCATTCAGAAATGCACCCTTCCATTGCTACCCTCTGTCTTCTTTGACCGAGCCACTTTTGTATCCAAGTAGCCAGCTCACCTCTGATCCCATGCGACTTCACCTTCTGCACCAGTCTGCCATGAGGGATCTTGTCAAAGACCTTACTGAAGTCCATGTAGAAAACATCCACTGCCCTACCCTCATTATATCACCTTTGTCACTTCCTCGAAAAACTCGATCAAGTTCGTGAGACACAACCTCCCCTTCACAAAACCATGTTGCCTCTCACTAATACGTCCACTTGTGGGAATAAATCCTGTCTCAAAGAACCCTCTCCAATAATTTCCCTACCACTGATGTAAGGCTCACCGGCCTGTAATTACCTGGATTATTCTTGCTATCCTTCTTAAACAAAGGAACAACATTAGCTATTCTCCAATCCTCTGGGACCTCCCCGGTAGCCAGTGAGAATACAAAGATTTCTCTCAAGGCCCCAGCAATTTCCTTCCTTGCCTCTCTCAGTATTCTGGGGTATATCCCATCAGGCCCTGGGGACTTGTCTACCTTAATGTTTCTCAAGAATTCTAGTCACTTACAGCAGGGTGGTCTCCAGACATGATTAACTGGGGCCTTACACAATGATCCCCATTCTTGGAAAGAGTAATGGTGTCATGATATGCAACTATTCTTAAATTTTTATCTAGTTTCCCCTTTAAATACATCTATGCCATTCACCTCATTTAGGTGAGCACTTGAAACACCACTGCATACAAGGTTATGGACCAAATGCTGGAAAATGGGTTTAGAATAGATAGATGCTTGATAGCTGGTGCAGACACGATGGGCCAAAGGGCCACTTTCTGTGCTGTATGACTCCTCGTGATGATGAGTTCCACATTATCACCACTCCAGATGAAGAACGTTCTCCTGCATTCCAGATTGATGACTATATTTATATAGATATATGGTTAAGGTTGTTAAAAATCAACAAAATTAATAGCCTTATTGTAAAACATTGTAGTAGCATTGTCTAATGGTCAGAAGATTGCAGGTTCAAATCCCACTCCAGAGACTTGAGCACAAAATCGAGACAAGACACTGCCTGTGCTGAGGGAGTGCTGCATTATCAGTGAAGTTATCTGTCAGATGAGACACTTATCTGGCCTCTTAAGGACATAACGGATCCCAAGTTGTTTGATGAAGAGCAGAGTCCCAACCAATATTTATCCAACAACCAACATCACTAACAACAACTTATCAAGTGCATTTCTTTGTTTGTGGAACCTTGCTGTGTACAAATGGTCTGCCCTGTAACAGGCTTCGGGCATTTGGAATTTTGAATTTAGCCAATCAAATTTGAATCAAGCACTTAGCTACCAACAACCAATTAGATTTGAAATTGATGTTTTAGTAACCTGAGAACAAATCATATTGTAGGGAATGTGGATTTGTCATCACAGGTATAAAAGAACAGGCAGTGGGACGAAAAGCAGAGACAGCAACTGCCCTTTGCCACAGCTCATAGCTTTTAGCTCAAAGCCTCATCTGAATAGCAAAGGTACCAAAAGAAGACAGAAATTCCGACAGAAGAAATCAACATTGAAGACCAGAAGATGCCAAACCTAGTTGTAATTTAGAGAGTGACTTAAATTCTATTTTTTGTGTTAATAAGTTTATTTATTTATCGGTGTCACAAGTAAGGCTTACATTAACACTGCAATGAAGTTACTGTGAAAATCCCCTAGTCGCCACACTCCAGCGCCTGTTCGGGTCAATACACCTAACCAGCACGTCTTCGAGACTGTGGGAGGAAACTGGAGCACCCGAAGGAAACCCATGCAGACACGGGGAGAACATGCAGACTCTGTACAGATAGTGACCCAAGCCAGGAATTGAACCCGGGTACCTGGCGCTGTGAGGCAGCAGTGCTAACCACTGTGTCACCATGGGAATTATCTAAACAGCATTCCATTAGAATAGTGTTTTATTGGGTTTGTTAATAGTTTAGTTAACCTGTTCACTGTCAGTCAGATAAATTAAGTGTTATTTGTTGATTTTTTTTGTTAGAGCGTCAGAGAATTATTTTTAATTTAACCACAAAAAGTTGCTGAAGAGCAGATCATACTATTTCTCACACACTTTTAACAGATTATGAGGTGAGGTACCCCTCTTTGTGTGGTTACGTGTTAGTTCTCAGAGAGGGGATCAACCTTTACTTCTTAACAACATCCCTCCTAAAGTGCAACGCCCAGAACTGGATGTAATACTCCAGCCGAGGCTAAACCAGTGACTGATACAAGTTCATCATAACCTCCTTGCTCTTGTACTCTATGTCCCTGTTAATAAAGTTCAGGATACTGTATGCTTTATTAACTGCTCTTTCAATCTGTCCTGTCGTCTTCGATGATTTATGCACACATACAATTGGTTTCTTCTACTCCTCCATTCCATTTAGTGAGTGGGTGTATAGAATCATAGAATCCTACAGTGCAGAAGGAGGTCATTTGGCCCATCGAGTCTGCACCACCCACAATTCCACCCAGTCCCTATCCCCATAACGCCATGTATTTACTGTAGCTAGTCCCCCTGACACTAAGGGTCAATTTTGCAATCCACCTAACCCACACATCTTTGGCGTGTGGGAGGAAACCGGAGCACCCGGAGGAAACCCACGCAGACACGAGGAGACCGTGCAGACTCCACACAGACAGTGACCCAAGCCGGGAATCCTTGGGTCCCTGGCACTGTGAGGCAGTAGTGGTAACCACTGCGCCACCGTGCCACCCCTATATGAGGACCAAGAAAAAGAATAAAATAGGAAAATATAATGAGTAAAATAGCAAGGAAGATAAAAAGGTAAACACCGGTAAAGATATGGAAAAAGGAAAAGATTAGCATAAACAAATGTGTGTCCATTACAAGTGGAATAAGCCAGTAAGGCAACCAACAAAAGGGAAAAGCATACTGAACCTCAACTTCATCAACCTGCTTGCCGCAGCTGCATCTGTCCATGACAGTGTTGATAGGAGTGACCAGCATACAGTCCTCGTAGAGACTGAATCCCATCTTCACATTAAAGATACTCCCCATTGTGTCAGGTGGTGCTACCACGGTGCTAAATGGGATTGATTTCAAACAGATCTAGCAACTCGAGACTGGGCAACCATGAGGCGCTGTGGGCCGTCACCAACAGCAGAATTGTACTCAATCACAATCTGTAACCTCATGGTCCGCTGCTTCCCCCACTCTACCATTACCACCAAGGCAGGGGATCAACCCTGGTTCAATGTAGAGTGCAGGAGGGCATGCCAGGAGTAGCACCAAGCTTATCTAAAAATGAGGTGTCAGCCTGATGAAGCTACAGCACAGGACTACTTGCATACTAAACAGCATAAGCAGCAAGCGATAGAGAGGGCTAAGTGATTCCACAACCACCGGATCAGATCTAAGCTCTGCAGTCCTGCTACATCCAGCCCTGAATGGTGGTGGACAATTAAACAACTCACTGGAGAAGGAGGCTCCACAAATATCCCCATCCTCAAAGAGGGGGGCGCTCAGCACATCAGGGCAAAATATAAAGCAGAAGTATTTGCAACAGTCTTCAGGCAGAAGTGCCGAGTGGATGATCCATCTTGGCCCCCTCCAGAGGTCCCTAGAATCATGGATGCCAGGCTTCAGCCAATTTGATTCACTCCATGTGTTATCAAGAAACGGCTGAAAGCACTGGAAACTGCAAAGGCGATAGGCCCTGAAAATATTCCAGCAATAGTACTGAAGATGTGCTCCAGAACCTGCTGTGCCCTCAGCCAAGCTGTTTCAAGCTGCAACACTGACATCTACCCGGCAATGTGGAAAATTGCCCAGGTATGTCCTGTCCACAGAAAAAGGGCAAATCCAATCCAGTCAATTGCCACCCTATCAGCGTATTGTCAATCTCAGTAAAGTGATGGAAGCGTTATCAAGCAGTGCTTTCTAAGCAATAACTTGCTCACCAACACCTAGTTTGCATTCCACAAGGATCACTCAGTTCCTGACTTCATTACAGCCTTGGATAAAACAGCAGGTTTCTATTAGTGAGATGAGAGTGACTGCTTCTGGCATTAAGGCAACATTTAGAATCCCCACACCACAGAAGGAGGCCATTCGGCCCATCAAGTCTACACCAACAACAATCCTACCCAGGCCCTATTCCCATAGCCCCACATATTTACTCTGCTAATCCCTATAATTTACGCATCCCGGGACATTAAGGGGCAATTGAGCATGGCCAATCAACCTAACCCGCACATCTTTGAACTGTGGGAGGAAACCGGAGCACCCGGAGGAAACCCACGCAGACACGGGGAGAATGTGCAAACTCCACACGGACAGTGACCCGAGCCGGGAATCGAACCCTGGTCGCTGGCGCTGTGAGACAGCAGTGCTAACCACTGTGCTACCATGCATCAAGAAGCTCTAGCAAAACGAGTTCAGGGGGAAAACGTTCCACTGGGTGGAGTCAGACTGGCACAAAGGGAGATGGATTTGGTGGTTGGAGGTCAATCAGTTCCAGGACGTCTCTGCAGGAGTTCCTCAGGGTGATGTCCTAGGCCCAACCATCATAAGCTGTTTCATTCTTCCTGTCTCACCTCCCTTCCATCATAGCGGCACGGTAGCACAGTGGTTAGCACTGCTGCTTCACAGCTCCAGGGACCTGGGTTCGATTCCCGGCTCGGGTCACTGTCTGTGTGGAGTTTGTACATTCTCCTCGTGTCTGCATGGGTTTACTACGGGTGCTCCGGTTTCCTCCCACAGTCCAAAGATGTGCGGGTTAGGTTGATTGGCCATGCTAAAAATTGCCCTTAGTGTCCTGAGATGCGTAGGTTAGAGGGATTAGTGGGTAAATCTGTAGGGATATGGGGGTAGGGCCTGGGTGGGATTGTGGTCGGTGCAGGCTTGATGGGCCGAATGGCCTCTTTCTGTACTGTAGGGTTTCTATGATTCTATTCTATAAGGTCAGAAGTGGGGACACTCGCTGATGACTGCACGATATTCATCACAATCTGTGACGCTGCAAATACTGATCTGAAGCAGTACATGTCTAAATGCAGCAAGATATGGATAATATCCAGGCTTGAGCTGACAAGTGTCTAGTAACATTTAAGGCACACAAGGCAATGACCATCTCCAACAAGACAGGATCTAACCGTCGCTCCTTGACATTCAATGGCATTGCCATTGCTGAATTCCCCCACTATCAACATCCTGGGGCATACCATTGACCAGAAACTGAACTGGGTTAACCATTGAAATACTGTGGCTTCAAGAACAAGTCAGACGCTCAAACTCCTGCAGGAAGTAACTCACCTCCTGACTCCCCAAAGCCTATCCACCATCTACAAGACACAAGTCAGGAGTGTGATGGAATACTCCCCACTTGACTGGATGGGTGCAGCTCCAACTACAGTCACTAAGTTCGACACCATCGAGGACAATGCAGCCAACTTGATTGACATGCCATCTGCCACCTTAAATATTAAATCCTCCACCACTGACGAACAGTACCAGCAGTGTGTACCATCTACAAGATGCACTGCAGCAATTCACCGAGGCTCCTTCAACAGCACCTTCCAAACCAACAACCACTACCATCTAGAAGCACAAGGGCAGTAGACACATAGGAACACAACAACGTGCAAGTCCTCCGCCAAGCCACCCAGCTGACTTGGAACTATATTAGTTGTTCCTTCACTGTCACTGGGTTAAAATGCTGGAATTCTCTCTCTAACAGCACTGTGGGCGTACCTACACCACATGGACTACAGCAGTTCAAGAAGGCTGCTCACCACCACCTTCTCAAGGGCCATCATCCCGTTACCTAAGAAAAGCCAAGCAGCGTGCCTTAATGACTATGGTCCGGTGGCTCTGACATCCATCATTATGAAATGCTTCGAAAGGCCAGTCATGGCACGAATCAATTCCAGCCTCCCGGACTACCTGGATCCTCCACAGTTTGCCTACCGCCGCAACAGGTCCACAGCAGACGCCATTTTCCTGGCCCTGCACTTGACCCTGGAACTTAGATAACAAGGACACCTATGTCAGACTCCTTTTTATTGACTACAGCTCAGCCTTCAACACTATTACCCCTACGAAACTCATCTCCAAACTCCAAACGAGGCCTGGGCCTCGGCTCCTCTGCGACTGGATCCTGAACTTCCTAACTCACAGACCACAATCAGTAAGGATAGGCAACAACACCTCCTCCACGATCATCCTCAACACCGGTGCCCCACAAGGCTGTGTTCTCAGCCCCCTACTATACTCCTTATACACCTATGACTGTATGGCCAAATTCTCTTCCAACTCGATTTTCAAGTTTGCTGACAACACCACCGTAGTGGGTCGGATCTCAAACAATGACGAGACAGAGTACAGGAATGAGATAGAGAATCTGATGAACTGGTGCGGCAATAATGATCTCTCCCTCAATGTCAACGAAACAAAGGAGATTGTCATCGACTTCAGGAAGCGTAAAGGAGAACATGCCCCTGTCTACATCAATGGGGATGAAGTAGAAAGGGTCGATTGCTTCAGGTTTTTAGGTGTCCAGATCACCAACAACCTGTCCTGGTCCCCCCATGCCGACACTATAGTTAAGAAAGCCCATTAACGCCTCTACTTTCTCAGGAGACAAAGGAAATTTGGCATGTCAGCTACAACTCTTACAGATGCACCATAGAAAGCATTCTTTCTGGTTGTATCATAGCTTGGTATGGCTCCTGCTCTCCCAAGACTGCAAGAAACTACAAAAGTGAATGTTGCCCGATCCATCGTGCAAACCAGCCTCCCATCCATTGACTCTGTCTACATTTCCCACTGACTCGGAAAAGCAGCCAGGATAATTAAGGACCCCACGCACCCCGGACATTCTCTCTTCCACCTTCTTCCTTCGGGAAAAAGATACAAAAGTCTGAGGTCACGTACCAACCGACTCAAGAACAGCTTCTTCCTGCTGCTGTCAGACTTTTAAACATAGAAACCCTACAGTGCAGAAGGAGGCCATTTGGCCCATCGAGTCTGCACCGACCACAATCCCACCCAGGCCCTACCCCCAGATATTTACCCACTAATCCCTTTAACCTACGCATCCCAGGACACTAAGGGGCAATTTTAGCATGGCCAATCAACCTAACCTGCACATCTTTGGACTGTGGGAGGAAACCGGAGCACCCGGAGGAAACCCACGCAGACACGAGGAGAATGTGCAAACTCCACACAGACAGTGACCCGAGCCGGGAATCGAACCCGGGACCCTGGAGCTGTGAAGCAGCAGTGCTAACCACTGTGCTACTTTTGAATGGACTTACCTTGCATTAAGTTGATCTTTCTCTACACCCTAGTTATGACTGTAACACTACATTCTGCACTCTCTCGTTTCTTTTCTATGAACGGTATGCTTTGTCTGTGTAGCGCAAGAAACAATACTTTTCACTGTATACTAATGCACGTGACAATAATAAATCAAATCAAATCAAAGCAATTAGAGAGAGGCAACAAATGCTGGTCTTGTCAGGGATGTTCACATCCTAGGGTAGGTGGTTTTGGTTCAGTTGGCAGCATGGTCGGTGCAGGCTTGGAGGGCCGAAGGGCCTGTTCCTGTGCTGTTATTTTTGTTTGTTTTTTATTCTTTGAATGAATAAAATATATATATAATATCTCACGCTGCAGTGACAATGAAACCTTGCAAGAGATTAATGGACAAATTATGTGATCAACAAAGAAATGACACCTGGAAGAACCTAATATACAGAATACTTTTTTTTTTAGTTCGGTCGTGGGACATGACTGGCCACCATTTATTGCCCATCCTTAGTTGCCCTTGTTCAGAGGGCAGTTGAGAGTCAACCGCACTGCTGTGGCCCTGGAGTCACATGTAGGCCAGACCGGGTAAGGATGGCAGATTTCCTTCCCTAAAGAACCAAATGGGTTTTTCCAACAATCGACAATGGTTTCATGGTCACCAGTAGATTCTTAATTCCAGATATCTTTTTATTGAATTCAAATTCCACCAACTGCCGCGGTGGGATTCGAACCTGGGTCTCCAGAACATTAGCTGAGTTTCTGGATTAATAGTCTAGCGTTCATACCACTAGGCCATCGCCTCCCCAAATGGAAGCTGGACTCCGGTAATAAAATTAGAAAATGCTGGAAATATTAATCAGCTCTGGCTACATCGATGGAGGGAGAAACAGAGTTAATGTTTCACATCTGTGACCTCGCATCAGAACGGAAAGCTAGAAATGTAATAGTTTTTGAGTGAGTAAAGGGGGGAGGGGGAGGAAAAACAGGAAGATGATTGAGTTGAGACCAGATGAAACTAAGTGACTGAAGGATTGATGGGACAGAGTGGAAGGGAGCGGGAATAGAAAAATTAAAGGTAGCATGTAACTAGGAAATCTAATAGAATGTTATCATTTATTGCAAGGGGAACTGAATTTAAAAGTCGGGAGGTTATGCTTCAATTGTACAGAGCACTTGTGAGATTACATCTGAAGTAGTTTTGGTCTCCTTATTTAAGGAAGGATGTAAACGCATTGGAAGCAGTTTAGAGATTTCCTCTTTCCTTTTTCTACATTTTATCTCTGTCCCATTCCACCTCCACCCCCACCCCCTCCCCCACCCCACCATCCATGCCCCCCCCCCCCCCCCCCCCCGTCCCTGACATCTTTATCCGTCACAGCTTACAGCTTCTCTGCCGTTTGGCCATTCACACCCTTTATTCTCTCTATGGGCTGCCATTAGCAGCCTTTCCCCTGGTTTCTGTGGCTATGACTCATCTTTCATTCCCTCAAACCTGCAGTATAAACATCTCCCACTTTCTCTGCCTTTTAGCTTTGACAAAGGGTCATCTGGACTCGAAGCGTCAGCTCTTTTCTCACCGTACAGATGCTGCCAGACCTGCTGAGATTTTCCAGCGTTTTCTCTTTTGGTTAGAGATTTACCTGTTTAAAAATGAAGGGTTGCCCACTTAAGACGGAGGCAAGGCAAAAAATTTTCTCAAGAGGTTTGAGAGTCTTTGGAACCCTCTTCCCGAAAAGCAGAGTCTTTGAACATTTTTAAGCCAGAGATGGATAAATTCTTGGTAAATAAGGTGGTGATAGGTTGTTGGGGGTAGGCAGGATGCAGATTTGGGGTTACTATCAGATCAGCCATGATCTTACTGAATGGCGGGGCAGGTTCGAAGGGTCGAGTGGCCTACTCCTGCTCCTTGTTTGTATGGTCTGTGGTCAGTTTCTATCATATTGTTCTCTTTACTTAATGTCCTAATGATCTATTTACACCCTCTTTACCCTTCTATTTAATTCTGATTAGGAAAAATTGGAGCAAATATGGTGGCACGGTGATTAGCACTGCTGCCTCACAGCACCAGGAACCTGGGTTTGATTCCCGGCTTGGGTCACTGTCTATGCGGAGTTTGCACATTCTCCCCGTGTCTGCGTGGGTTTCCTCTGGGTGCTCCGGTTTCCTCCCACAGTCTGAAAGACAGGGGAGGCGATGGCCTGGTGGTATTATCGCTAGACCATTAATCCAGAAACTCAGCTAATGTTCTGGGGATCCGGGTTCGAATCCCACCACGGCAGATGGTGGAGTTTGAATTCAATAAAAAATATCTGGAATTAAGCATCTACTGATGACCATGAAACCATTGTTGATTCAAAAAACCCATCTGGTTCACTAATGTCCTTTAGGGAAGGAAATCTGCTGTCCTTACCTGGTCTGGCCTACATGTGACTCCAGAGCCACAGCAATGTAGTTGACTCTCAACTGCCCTTCAAGGGCAACTAGGGATGGGCAATAAATGCTGGCCAGCCAGTGACGCCCATGTTCCATGAATGAATTTTTAAAATGACATGTTGGTTAGGTGTATTGGCCATGCTAAATTCTCCCTCAGTGTGCCCCAACAGGTGCCGGAATGATGCGACTAGGGGATTTTCACAGTAACTTCATTTGCGGTATTATTGTCTACTTGTGACACTAATAAATAAACTTTAAAAAGTAACAAGCCTGAAGCAGTGACTCTGCCAAACAGCAGAAGGATGCAGCAGGAAAAGACGTGCTGAGAAAGAGACTCCCAGATGCTCACAGAACAATGGGACACATGTATTTTCTCTTAATTTTTATTGTTGCAGGGACTGCATGCTGAGGAATTCTGCACACGGCACATGCTCCTACTGCAAAGATGTGAGCTCAGTCAAGTTGTTGTTATTCCATATCTAGTCTTTTCAGACAAGCTGAGGCTTCGATGTCAAGGAAATTAATGATAGACACAAAAGGTAATGAAGTGAGCAAATTTCATCCAGTTGTCATGAGTTTATTTTTTGTTTTGATTAAAGCCTCATTAGAAAATTTTCTTACAGAGAATAAAATAACAGTGATTCAAAAGATTACTAATGTCCACAGTTGCTCTGAGAATGTAGTGGTGGGAGGCATTCTTGTCAAACCAGTGCTATTCCCGTGCTCCGATTAGCTAGATAACTCCAGGATATTGAATCAGTGGCATCGAGGGAATGGCAGTAAGTGTCTAAGTTAGGATGATTTGTGAATGAAGGGAAATTGGAGGTTGTGGTGTATACACGACATTGCTACCCTTGTTTTTCTTGTCGTAGAGGTCACTGGTGTTGTTCAAGTTGCTGAAGTACAGTCTGTAGATATGTGACAATATGTCAGTTCCAGAAGTACTGATAGAGTCACAGGTACTGAAAGTAACATCGGAGCCTAACCAACTCCACATGTTCCGTGAGATTACCATCAACTTCCTGCGGGGATCAGAATGAATTGATCACTAATTCAATTTTATTCATTCGTGGGACACGGGCGTCGCTGGTTGGCCAGCATTTATTGCCCATTCCTAGTTGCTCCTGGAGGGCAGTTGAGAGTCAACCACATTGCTGTGGCTCTGGAGTCACATGTAGGCCAGACCAAGTATGAACGGCAGATTTCCTTCCCTAAAGGGTGTTAGTGAAACAGATGGGTTTTCCGACAATCGACAATGGTTTCATGATCATCAGTAGATTCTTAATTCCAGATATCTTTTTATTGAACTCAAATTCCACCAATTGCCGTGGCGGGATTTGAGCCTGGGTCTCCAGGACATTAGCTGAGTTTCTGGATGAATAGTCTGCTGATAATACCACTAGGCCATCACCTCCCCATTGTCATAAAACCCTGTGGGTACAGGGAGAGTTGGAAGCTAGCCATTCAGAGGCATGCGGTCACCTGCTGACTCTCCAAAGCTACCTACAAGTCAGGTATGTGATAGAATACTCTCCATTACCTCAAATGATCCAGCCACAACCAAATCTGCGCTTGCCTCAACTCATTTGGTACAGAAACCCTCAAACCTTTGTTACCCATCAACTTGACTGTTCTAAAGTTCTTCTGGCTGGCCTCACACCTTCCACCCTCCTTTAACTTGAGCTCATTCAAAACTCTATGTCTTATACTCTAACACACCCCGAATCCCATTCACTCATCAGCCTTGTCTGTGCTGATCTCTGTTAGCTCCTGGTTTAGAAACGCCTCCATTTTAAAATTCTCATCCTTGTTTTCAAATCTCACCAAGGCCTCCGCCATCTGATCTCAGTAACCCCACAACTCTCTCTGTGCTCCTTCAATTCTGGCTTGCACCATTGGTAATCTTGTTAGCAACTGCCTACTCCCTAATACCTCTCCTCTGTTAAAATGCTCCTTAAAACCTATCAGCTTTTTAGCCAAGCTTTTGGTCACATCCTAATATCTGCTTAAGTGGCCCAGTGTCAAATCCTGTTTGCCACTGTGCTTGTGAAGCAACTTGGGATGTTATACTCCATTATTGCAAGCGATTGTTGTTGCCATGGTAGCTTTGTCACCACAGAGAAATGATTAGGTGGCCAATTCACACAACTTCCTGTTACATAAATGGACCCTGCGTGAAGCAAACCACAGGCTTTAATTTTTAATTTGAATGTCTGACAGCAACTTCAAACAAGACCACAGAGTTCCCGTAATGCTTGCTGCTCAGTGGGAAATTGCTGTTTGATCTTGTCTCTTGAAGTATTTCTCTGCACTTCCAGAAGAATTATAGAAGAAATAGATATATTGCCTGCGGCTCCTGTTCCTGTTTCGCCGCTGTGTTGGACGGACTTTGGTCGAGCATCCAACATGGCCAGTGGATCCAAGACAAACTCCCTGGACGGACTTTCCCGGGCCTTCCCACCGGCGGGATCTTCCAGCCCCATCGAAGGCAAACCCCTGCGGCAGGTTCCTCGGCAGTGAATGGGCAAACCATGCAAAAACTCTGTTGACAGCGGTCGGACCAGGAGATCCCGCTGATGGGCAATGACAAGCCACCTCCGTAAAACACACTGTGAGGAGGGGGCCGCAATATTTTGCTCTTTTTGTTTTCTTGGCAGCTTATGTATTGCAAGTCGAAAATTAAACTGATTATTTGTGGCACTCTTTTGCTTCTGTATGTTTGTAGTAAATTCAACATTAGCTTCAACAAAAAACCTGTCCTTTGGGGTGGGATCTTTCCCAGTGAGCCAAAGCATACAGGAGAGAATCTCAAGTGTGACGTATCGAGGTAGAACAGTAAAAACACAAGTTTGATACCATTCAAGACAAAACAATCCACTTAATAGCCATTTGATCCACTAGCAAGACTCTTGCGCAAGTCCAATGTGACAGGCTGGTCAGAAAAGTAAAACCCCATGTAGATCCAAGTGAACGTGGATCCAGAATCATCAAGCTTCAAGTTTCTAAGTGTCCAGATCGCCAACGGCCTGGTCCCTCCATGCTGACGCTATAGTTAAGAAAGCCCACCAACGTCTCTACTTTCTCAGGAGGCTAAGGAAATTTGGCATGTCCACTACGACGCTCGCCAATTTATACAGGTGCACCATAGAAAGCATCCTTTCCAGATGTATCACAGCTTGGTACGGCTCCTGCTCTGACCAAGACCGCAAGAAACAACAGAAAGTTGTGAATGTAGCCCAATCCATCACGCAAACCAGCCTCCCATCCATTGACTCTGTCGACACTTCCTGTTGCCTCGGCAAAGCAGCCAGCATAATCAAGCACCCCACGCACTCCAGACATTCTCTCTTCCACCTTCTTCCGTCGGGAAAAAGATACAAAAGTCTGAGATCACGTACCAACCGACTCAAGAACAGCTTGCAATAAGTTCTTGGAATCCCTACAGTGCTGAAGGAGGCCATTCGGCACATCGAGTCTGCACTGACCATAATCCCACCCAGGGCCCTATCCCCACAACCCCAAGCATTTACCCTAGCTAATCCCCTTGACACTAAGGGGCAATTTAGCATGGCCAATCCACCTAACCCACGCATCTTTGGACTGTAGGAGGAAACCGAAGCACCCAGAGGAAACCCACGCAGACATGGAGAGAACGTGCAAACTCCACACAGACAGTGACCCAAGCCGGGAATCAAATCCGGGTCCCTGGAGCTGTGAGGCAGCAGTGCTAACCACTGTGCCACCCTGGCACTCCTTCCCTGCTGTCATCAGACTTTTGCATGGACCCACCATATATTAAGCTGATCTTTCTCTACACCCTACCTGTAACTGCTACATTACATTCGGCACCCTCTGCTTTCCTTCTCCCCTATGTACTCTATGAACGGTATGTTTTGTCTGTATAGCTCACAAGAAACAATACTTTTCACTGTATTTCAATACAGGTGACAATAATAAATCAAATCAAATCATTTCAGTGACAGGAAACCAAAGGGTTAATGATGAGTGGGTGTTTTGGTGACTGGAAAATGGTTTCCAGTGAGGGTTGTGCAAGGCTCAGGTACGGACGGGTATCCTGGCTTTTTGCAGTATATGTGAATGATTTAGACTTAACTGTATGGAGTATGATTAAGAAATTTGCAGGCGAAACAATAAGTAGCAGTGTGGATTTAAGGAAGAAAGTCCCAGGCTGCGGGATGATATCAGTGGATTGATCAAGTGGACAGGAAAGTGGCAAATGGAAATCAATCCAGGGACGTGCGAGCCAATGCATTTGGGGAAGGAAAACAAGACAAAGGAATACACAATAAAGGATTGGATACTGAGAAGTGTAGACGGAGAGAGAGGGATCTTGGAATGTACGTCCACAGATCCCTGAAGGTGGCTGAACGGGTAGATCAGGTTGTTAAGGAGATATGCGGGATGCTTCACTTTGTTAGCTAAGGCTAGAATACTTTATACAGTTCTGGTTCCCGTGTTACAGGAAAGGTGAGTCATGTGGGAGAAAGTACAGAGGAGATTTATGAGTCAGGACATAAGAATTTTAGATTCAAGGGAAGATTGGATGGAATTTGACACTGAGGAGGCTGAGGCTGACTTAATTGAGGCCTATAAAACGATGTGAGGCTGAGATAAGGTGGAAAGGAAGGAGCTATTTCACTAGCAGAGGAGCATAGTTTAGAGAAGGATGAAGGAAATTTGTGGAGAATTTAAGGGTGGAAACTTTAATTGCATTTAGAAACACTCAAATATGCACACAAAGTGTCATAACCTGGAGGATCCAGGAGCTGAAAGGTGGCATTAGACTAGAAAGCTCTGCTTTTGGGTCTGTGCCGACTCAGTAAGCTAAATGGCCTCCTGTGCTAGATATTTCCATGTCTATAATAAAAGGTACGGATGCTCTTTGCCAACATATATCAACGTAACTGCAGATGTACGAGCTGTAAGTGGAATAATTTCTGACCTGAGTATTTTCTTCACTTACGTTTCTAAAAAAAAGTCACACCTAAAATTCAGGTTCCATATATGGCAATGATTGCTGATCAGTCAGTGAAGCCCACATTCCACGATTAATTTGATACTAAGCCAGGTATTGTTGCCTGTAAGTTCGTTATGGGGTGGGTTTTACAGGATGGATTCCACCCCCCCCCATTAAAAGTTGCTTGGCACCTTGCCAATGTGAAATCATTCCCTTAGCAATAAAATGCTGGGAGTGGCCTTAATTAGTGCAGAGTGGGACCTCTACCCCACAAGGACAGGGAGTCCTACCCGAGTCTCAGCAATGCCAGAATACAGTAGTGGAGACGGAAACAGGTCCTTAACTGTCCACTTAAGCCAGGGCCTCAGCAGGGCTGAGGGCAGCCGGACAGCTTACTCACTTGCCATAATATGAGGAACAGGCAGGATAGTGGGTGGACAGACAACCCGTTTTATTTTACATGTCCCCCTGTACATGGGAACATGGAATCATTTGGGATTTCGCCTCCAAGCCACTCATCATCCTAACTTGGAAATATATCGCTGTTCCCTCACTTTCACTGGGACAAATCCCTGGAAGGGCGGCACGGTAGCGCAGTGGTTAGCACTGCTGCTTCACAGCTCCAGGGTCCCGGGTTCGATTCCCGGCTCGGGTTACTGTCTGTGTGGAGTTTGCACATTCTCCTCGTGTCTGCGTGGGTTTCCTCCGGGTGCTCCGGTTTCCTCCCACAGTCCAAAGATGTGCGGGTTAGGTTGATTGGCCAGGTTAAAAATTGCCCCTTAGAGTTCTGAGATGCGTAGGTTAGAGGGATTAGCGGGTAAATATATGTGGGGGTAGGGCCTGGGTGGGATTGTGGTCGGTGCAGACTTGATGGGCCGAATGGCCTCCTTCTGCACTGTAGGGTTTCTATGATTCTATGGAACTCCCTCACTAACTTTTATTAACAGGGGGTTGGAGTTTAAGAGCCGTGGGGTTATGCTGCAACTGTACAGGACCTTGGTGAGACCGCATTTGGAATATTGCGTGCAGTTCTGGTCACCTCACTATAAGAAGGATGTGGAAGCGCTGGAAAGAGTGCAGAGGAGATTTACCAGGATGCTGCCTGGTTTGGAGTGTCGGTCTTATGAGGAAAGGTTGAGGGAGCTGGGGCTGTTCTCTCTGGAGCGGAGGAGATTGAGGGGAGACTTAATAGAGGTTTATAAAATGATGAAGGGGATAGATCGAGTGAACGTTCAAAGACTATTTCCTCGGGTGGATGGAGCTATTACAAGGGGGCATAACTATAGGGTTCATGGTGGGAGATATAGGAAGGATATCAGAGGTAGGTTCTTCACGCAGAGAGTGGTTGGGGTGTGGAATGGACTGCCTGCAGTGATAGTGGAGTCAGACACTTTAGGAACATTTAAGCGGTTATTGGATAGGCACATGGAGCACACCAGGATGGTAGGGAGTGGGATAGCTTGATCTTGGTTTCAGATGAAGGTCGGCACAACATCGTGGGCCGAAGGGCCTGTTCTGTGCTGTAATGTTCTATGTTCTATGTTCTATAACAGCACTGTGGGTGTACCTACACCACATGGACTGCAGGGGTTGAAGAAGGCAGTTCACCACCACCTTCTCAAGGGCAGTTAGGGATGGGCAGTAAGTGCTGGCCTAGTCAGTGGGGCCCACATCCAATAAATGAGTGAAAAAATACACCAAGCGTTAATATCTGCTGGTGTTCTACCTTTCCCCAGTGTTGCTAAGGATGTCCCTGGCCCCGTTGCCATGGAACGCTTCAAATAGTTAGACCATGCTGCATCACCTGTCCTTCTTAGAAACATTTATGCAGAAAAGCATCTTTGACTAGACGTGCATTAGACAATGGTCTGCACGTAACACCCCCAAGCTCACCAGGAGATGGTGGATCCTGCCAGGTGGTTCTCTGAGCAGACTGCTAAAATCGTTCGGTAGAATGTCTCATCAGCAGAACCTTCAAACAGACAACAAGGTGAAGATGGCATGAGTAAGAAGAGTGCTCTCTGTTACATCCTGTACGTCCAGAGTCTCATTCCTCCCACAGGTTGCCCTCAATGTGACTGCAGTAGGGGAGAGACTGCTATCTATCTCCTTCTGGAACTTTCCTTTGCAGACCAGGACCCAGAGGTTTTTTTTGTCTTGGTTCATCCTGAGCAGCTCTGTGAAGCAGGACTCTGTGCTCTATGGGCTGTTCCCAGTTACACATACAGAGATAAACTGAGGCCGGACGACGGGTGCTCTTTGGCCTGCCGGAAACATGTTGATGTACGCCGCTGTTTAAAAAAGGAAGTAGACAAAAGGCGGGTAACTACAGGCCGGTTAGCTTAACGTCCGTAGTTGGGAAGATGCTAGAGTCCATTATTAAAGAGGAAATAACAGAGCACCTGAATAAGAATGGTTCGATCAAGCAGACGCAGCATGGATTCATGAAGGGAAAGTCGTGTTTGACGAATCTACTGGACTTTTATGAAGATGTCACTAGTGCGGTTGACAGAGGGGAACCGGTGGATGTGGTGTTTTTAGATTTCCAGAAGGCGTTCGATAAGGTGCCTCACAAAAGGTTGCTGCAGAAGATTGGGGTACACGGAGTTAGGGGTAAGGTGTTGGCGTGGATTGGGGATTGGCTATCTAACAGGAAGCAGAGAGTTGGAATAAATGGGTGCTTTTCTGGTTGGCAGTTGGTGACCAGTGGCGTGCCGCAGGGATCGGTGCTGGGCCCTCAATTGTTTACCATTTACATAGATGATCTGGAGGAGGGGACTGAATGTAGGGTATTCAAGTTTGCTGATGACACGAAGGTGAGTGAGAAAGCGAATTGCGTGGAGGACGCGGAAAGTCTGCAGAAAGATTTGGATAGGCTGAGCGAGTGGGCGAGGATCTGGCAGATGGAATATAACGTTAGCAAATGTGAGGTTATCCACTTTGGAAGAAATAATAGTAAATTGGAATATTATTTAAATGGAGAAAAATTACATCGTGCGACTGTGCAGAGGGACCTGGGGGTCCTTGTGCACGAATCGCAAAAACTCAGTCTGCAGGTGCAGCAGGTGATCAAGAAGGCGAATGGAATGTTGGCCTTTATCACGAGGGGGATAGAATATAAAAGCAGGGAGGTCTTGCTGCAACTGTACAAGGCACTGGTGAGGCCGCAACTGGAGTACTGTGTGCAGTTTTGGTCCCCTTATTTGCGAAAGGATATATTGGCCTTGGAGGGAGTGCAGAGAAGGTTCACCAGGTTGATACCGGAGATGAGGGGTGTTGATTATGAGGAGAGATTAAACAGATTGGGTCTGTACTCGTTGGAGTTTAGAAGGATGAGGGGTGATCTTATAGAGACATATAAGATAATGAAGGGGCTGGATAGGGTAGAGGTGGAGAGATTCTTCCCACTTAGAAGGGAAACCAGAACTAGAGGGCACAGCCTCAAAATAAGGGGGGGCTGGTTCAGAACAGAGTTGAGGGGGAACTTCTTCTCTCAGAGAGTGGTGAATCTCTGGAATTCTCTGCCCATTGAAGTGGTGGAAGCTTCCTCGTTGAATATGTTTAAATCACGGGTAGATAGTTTTCTGATCGATAAGGGAATTAGGGGATATGGGGAGCAGGCGGGTAAGTGGAACTGATTCGCTTCAGATCAGCCATGATCTTGTTGAATGGTGGGGCAGGCTCGAAGGGCCAGATGGCCTACTCCTGCTCCTATTTCTTATGTTCTTATGTTCTTATGATCCTCCAGTGGAAGGAACTGCTCATTCCAAAGTCCAGGATTACTTCTTAGGCAGTCCCTCGTGACCAAGGATGACTTTCTTCCACTCTGGGGTTGTGGGGCCTGAGGTGACTAAGAAGTCCAATGTTGGATCGCCACAGGTGGGGCAGGTCGTGTTAGACAAGAATAGGAACAGGAGTAGGCCATTCAGCCCTTTGAGCCTACTCCACCATTTAATAAGATCATGGTTGATCTAACACTCACTACTTCCACTTTTCCACTTCCTGCCTTTTCCCCGTAACCCTTAATTCCCCTATTGATTGAAAACCTGTTCGGTGCATTGACCCAAACAGGTGCTGGAGTGTGGCGACTAGGGGAACTTCACAGTAACTTCATTGCTGTTTTAATGTAAGCCTGACTGGTGACTAATAAATAAACTTTAAATAAACTTTACTTTAAAAACCTATCGATCTCAGCCTTGGAAACGTTCAAGGACTTGGTCTCCACAGCTTCCTGGGGTAAAGAATTCCAAAGATATACCACTCTCCGATTTGAGGAAGAATTTCTTCTCTCAGTCTTAAATGGGCACCCCCTTATTCTGTGATGTGCCCTCTGGCCCTACACTCTCCCATGAGAGGAAACATCCTCCCAACATCTACCCTGTTTATCCCCCTAAGAATCTGATATGTTTCAATCATATCACCTCTCATTCTTCTGAAATCCAATGAGTACACACTGACAGGTTAATTTTTCCTCATATGGCAGTCCCTCCATACCTGGGATCATCCTTGTAAACCTCCTCTGTATTGCCTCCAATGATAACATAGCTTTCCTTAAATAAGGGGATCAAAACTACACAGTATTCTAACTGTATGGGACAGGTGAGTGCGATGCTCGGATTTTGAGATCCTCCTTCTGCTGTTTGCATTTGGCCTTCACCTTGGCCTATTGGAGACATTTCAAGCATCCTTCTTGGATGCTCCTTCTCCAATTTGGGCAGTCCCGAACAAGAGCTTCACACAAATCGGTGGGAATATTATATTTGTTTTCAGGGAGGCTTTGTGGACATCCCTGACACATTTCCTCTGCCCTCCTGCTAACCACGTACCATGGCAAAGCTTGAAGGAGAGAGCGTGTTTTGGGAGTCTTATGTCAGACATGTGGATGATGTGGCTCACCCAACGTAGCTGATTAATCATAACCAGTGTCTCAATACTGGGAATGATGTCTGGAGTGCCTGTCCTGCCATTGAATTTGCAGAGGCATTGCTGATGATGTTTCTCTGGGGACATGGGTTCAAATCCCACCGTGGCAGCTGGTGGAATTTATACTCAATAAAACTGGAAAATAAAAACACGACTCAGTAATGGTGACCATGAACCTATCATCGATTGTTGTAGAAACCCATCTGGTTCACTAATGACCCCTGCTGGGAAGGAAATCTACCCTCCTTACCCAGCCTTGCTTACATGTGCCTCCAGATCCACAACAATGTGGTTGACCCTTAACTGCCCTCTGAAATGGCCGAGTGAGACACTCAGTTCAAGGGCATTGAGGGATGGGCAACAAATGCTGGTCCAATCAGCGAGACTCACTTCCTGTGAATGAATAAGGGGAATAGTCATTCAAGTCCAGTCTCAGTTCTCGTTACCTTTCAATCCTTTTATGATGCAAACAAGACACAGAATGAACTAAAAGCACGCTTTCTGATCCATTCCTGATCGCTACCAGTTCACATTAAAAGAAAATGTTGAACCCAATGGAAAAGATACTGTTAGTTCCCTGTGTGGAAGTCTTGCCGTATTAATTATACATTTAAATGACACAATAGCAATAACTGCTGCAGTCCCCGGTCATCAATATTTTACAGCCGATGTATTCTTTTCATCACTAAAATATCTTCGAGAGGTGGAGTGTCTTTACGATGATTCAGTGCCATTCAACTTAACGTAAGTCCTGGCAGCCGAGTTGCATGGGGAGTGTTTATTATGTTGAATACGAGTCCTGACTGAAAGAGGTGGATAAAAGAAGCAGCCTGCATGGTGGCACAGATGATAAATATTTCAGGTGCGATATCGCACGATAGGACGTAGATTCCCCACAGGGGCAGCTCCTTCTTTGAAACTGGCTGTCAAACAGAGATATCAAGCCGGGCTCAAGCACTTGCTTGTTATATGAGAAGGAAAATTGACTCAGTTTGACCTTTGTCACTTGTTATCTAGTAGCTGGTAACAAGCGTTGGCAGACACCCCAGAATGGCTTATCGGCCAGGCCTGTTGAAGGCTGTTGCGTCGTGTGGGATAGGGCGGAGAAAAGAAATGTAATACCTTTTCTGAGCACGAAATGTAATCATTTATTTAAAGATGCAGTCCATTCCGGGGACCGCTACTACAACTGAAAATCCTCATTATAACCAGAGGCTGGAACGCTTCCAAACCACAAACTGGCAAAAAAAGCTACAAACAAAATGGTTCCAACTGAAAATTTTGCTATATGAATAATGAATCATCTCCAAGTCTAGATCCTTTAATTACTACAGTTAAAGTTTACTTTTATGCAAATTCACAAGAATTAGGAGCAGGAGTAGGCCATTCGGCCCCCCCCGGGCCTGCTCCGCCATTCAATTAGATCATGGCTGATTTGATTGTGGCCTCAACTCCACTTTCCTATCTGCTCCCCATAACCCTTCACTCCCTGGTTGACCAACAATCTATGTCAAATCTGAATATATTCAATTAATTCTTGCTGTTAACGCACTCCAGACTGGATATCTACATCATGGCATCTGAAGCTGAATTCTTCATCCACTGCTTTCCCAGGAAGAGAATTCCACAGACTAATGTCCTGCTGGGAGAGAAGGGCAGGAATTTTTCCATCCCGTCCGCCACTGGAATTTTAGCGGGCTGGTTGCAGAGAATGTGAAACACGGCACGGTAGCGCAGTGGTCAGCACTGCTGCTTCACAGCTCCAGGGTCCCGGGTTCGATTCCCGGCTCGGGTCACTGTCTGTGTGGAGTTTGCACATTCTCCTCGTGTCTGCGTGGGTTTGCTTCGGTTTCCTCCCACAGTCCAAAGATGTGCGGGTTAGGTTGATTGGCCAGGTTAAAAATTGCCCCTTAGAATCCTAAGATGCGTAGGTTAGAGGGATTAGCGGGTAAATATGTGGGGGTAGGGCCTGGGTGGGATTGTGGTCGGTGCAGACTCGATGGGCCGAATGGCCTCCTTCTGCACTGTAGGGTTTCTATGATTCTATGACCACTGATGGTCGGCCGGGAATTTCCAGCTTTATAGACCAGCGCGGCCTGAGAATTCTGCTCAAGATTTCTCTTCATTGCTCTTGAAGGGAAGACTCTCTCTCCACACCCCCCCCCCCCCCCCCCCAGGCAGTGATTTTGCCCACAGGCCATTGCCCTCCTTCTCCAGTGGAGGTGGTGATTGGAAGCTGGGATGTGATGAGGAGAGGAGAGGAGAGGAGTCACAGGGGAAATGAGGAGGCGTGTGTGGGAAGGTGAGTGGTGGGGCCCCATGAGGTGGTTGTGAGTGAGTGTGCGATGGGTGCGTGGGGGGGGTGAGTGCTGGAAATGGGAAGAGTGACTTACCCTGGCTGCACGGAGGAGATCATTCATCTTCTTCCTGCACTGGATGTCAGTCTCTTGTGCAGGCAGCTGGTGCTTACCAGCACTGTCACTGCCCCCCCCCCATGAAGGGTTGGTGACCTTGCTGGTTGGTCTTTTGCCAGCCTGAGGGTACAATATGTTTCCCCTCCCTCCATGCCATCCAGCACTCTGGTGAGTGCTTCCTCCGAGAACCTTGGGACGGCATTCCGAGCAGCCATGCTCCTGACTGGACTCGGAATAAGTTGGGGAGGTGTTTAAATGGGGCGGACCCCAGAACAGGTTGTTGATGATTTGGACACCTAAAAACTTGAACTCTCGACCCTTTCTACTTCGTCCTGTTGATGTAGACAGGGGCATGTTCTCCTTTACGCTTCCTAAAGTCGATGACAATCTCCTTCATTTTGTTGACATTGAGGGAGAGATTATTGTTGCCGCACCAGTTCACCAGATTCTCTATCTCATTCCTGTTCTCTGTCTCCTCATTGTTTGAGATCCGACCCACTACAGTGGTGTCGTCAGCAAACTTGAAAATCGAATTAGTTTGGAATATCAATTATCAATTACAATTTGTTGTTATCATTGTCAATGTTGTAATCAGCGCCTCTCTTTGTACAGATAATGAAAGGATAATACACAGAGTGGGGGATAACAGGATAAAGCTTTGAGTACATGGCACAATGGTGCCAACACTCACCCACAGGATAACAAGGACTGAGCTACACAACCCCTATGGGGTCAAATACAACCAATCAAAGCCTAAAACAGCACCTGAAAACCTCCAAATAACACCCCAAAACCTCCGAACAATGAAGTTTTTTTTATTGGGATGCTAAACCTCAAGGAGGAGAGTTGTCCGAGTTGTCCAAAAGGGGACATTTCAGGGGATGATAACTAACTCCCTCGTCTAATATATTCTCCACATGACCCGGGAATGGATAACCAAAGTAACTACTGTTGCCCTAAGCTACTCAGCCAAGGTAAGCTTAGGACCATCACACAATTAAAAGAAGGGTTGACAGGTCAGGAGCACTCACCCCATCCCTGAGCTTCAAACAAAGCAACCATCCATGTTTTTAAAGTTCTATTTATTAGTCACAAGTAAGCCTTACATTAACACTGCAATGAAGTTACTGTGAAATTCCCCTTGTCGCCACACTCCGGTGCCTGTTCGGGTCAATGCACCCTAACCAGCACGTCTTTCAGAATGTGGGAGGAAACCAGAGCACCCGGAGGAAACCCACGCAGACACGGGGAGAACGTGCAAACTCCGCACAGACAGTGACCCAAGCCAGGAATCAAACCGGGCTCCCTGGCGCTGTGAGGCAGCAGTGCTAACCACTGTGCCACCGTGCCTCACAGTTGCTGTTCAGTAAAGGAGATACGAGTTCAGCTTCTTCATAAAATACCTTTATTTTTTTGATCCAACTCCACACACAATTCTCCACCAACAACCCAGTGCCAACCGTGACCCCCTTATATATCAGTGACTTCTACTGAATAATTGACATCAAATTAGGATTTAATTGGAAGATCTGTTAACCCATTTCTAACCTTCCACTATCCCCAGTCACACTGGAGGTGCCATTCAGGCCCCACCATCAACAGGATTCCACCCATTTCCCCCCCCCCCTCCCCATCAATGAAACCCTAGCAACAGGAGGAGTCATCCAGACATCCACAATCGGCATACCTCAGGGAAGGACAAGAACCTCTTCCTCCCAACAGGAACGCTGTTCCTTCATCACTCACCTGATGAAGGAGCAGCACTCCGAAAGCTCGTGCTACCAAATAAACCTGTTGGACTTTAACCTGGTGTTGTGAGACTTCATACCGATAACCATGAAACCGTAAACCATGTCGTAAAAAACCATCTGGTTCACTAATGTCCTTTAGGGAAGGAAATCTGCCGTCCTTACCTGGTCTGGCCTACATGCGACTCCAGCAATGTGGTTGACTCTCGGGCAACTCGGGATGGGCAATAAATGCTGGCCAGCCAGCAACACCCATGTCCCATGAATGAGTACAAAAAATCATTCCAGGATTAGATAATTACGGGTTGTGCAACAGGATAAATAAAAGGATGAATAACGTCACTCTCACATGAACCCTCCACCCTTAATTTTGAAATTGTGGTTCTTAATTCTAGACCCTCCCCCAGAGGAAAGCAACCTCTCAGCATCCGTCATTCTCCTAAACTTTAATGAGCACAACCCCAGCCTGCTCAAACTTTCCTGATTAGATAATCCCTTCATTCCAGGAACTGATCTCATGGACCTTCTTTCAACTCTCCTGATGCAATTATAATTCAAAACCTCTCGGCCATCTCGTTGGAACATCTGTGACACCTCCTGTTCCCGCGAATTAAGCAGCACCAAAGGGTGTTAGCTCATTGAATGTGTAAAAAAAATGACATCGGAACAGAAATAGGCCACTCAACCACTCTAGTCTGTTCTGCCTTTTAATTAGATCATCACTGATCTGTCGCTTCACTCTACGTACCCTAAATTAGTTAGAATACTAACTTGCCTCTGCATCCCAGTAAGGGTATATTTTATCTTGAAATATTTTAGATCAAAATAATAAAGATATTTAACTTGAACCTGGCTGCAAACATGAAGTGGAGATGCCGGCGTTGGACTGGGGTAAGCACAGTAAGAAGTCTCACAACACCAGGTTAAAGTCCAACAGGTTTATTTGGTAGCAAATACCATAAGCTTTCGGAGCGTGCTGCTCCTTCGTCAGATGGAGTGGTCTCTGTTCTCCAACAGTGCACAGACACAGAAATCAAGTTACAGAATACTAATTAGAATGCAAATCTCTACAGCCAGCCAGGTCTTAAAAGGTACAGATAATGTGGTTGGAGGGAACATTAAACACAGGTTAAAGAGATGTGTATTGTCTCCAGACAGAACAGCTGGTGAGATTATGCAAGACCAGGGCAAGCTGTGGGGGTTACTGATAATGTGACATAAATCCAACATCCCGGTTTAGGCCGTCCTCATGTGTGCGGAACTTGGCTATCAGTTTCTGCTCAGCGACTCTGCGCTGTCGTGTGTCGTGAAGGCCGCCTTGGAGAACGCTTACCTGAAGATCCAAGGCTGAATGCCCGTGACTGCTGAAGTGCTCCCCCACAGGAAGAGAACAGTCTTGCCTGGTGATTGTCGAGCGGTGTTCATTCATCCGTTGTCGTAGCGCCTGCATGGTTTCCCCAATGTACCATGCCTCGGGACATCCTTTCCTGCAGCGTATCAGGTAGACAACGTTGGCCGAGTTGCAAGAGTATGTACCGTGTACCTGGTAGATGGTGTTCTCACGTGAGATGATGGCATCCGTGTCGATGATCCGGCACGTCTTGCAGAGGTTGCTGTGGCAGGGTTGTGTGGTGTCGTGGTCACTGTTCTCCTGAAGGCTGGGTAGTTTGCTGCGGACAATGGTCTGTTTGAGTTTGCGTGGACCACAATATCTTCACCTTCAACAACCAGTTCTTCACCCAGACACACGGAACAGTCATGGGGACAAAATTTGCACCTCAATATGCCAACATCTTCATGCACAGGTTCGAACAAGACTTCTTCACCGCACAGGACCTTCAACTGATGCTATACACTAGATACATCGATGACATTTTCTTCCTTTGGACTCATGGTGAGCAATCACTGAAACAACTATATGATGACATCAACAAGTTCCACCCTTGGGGGTGGGGGTGGGGGGGGGGGGGGGGGGGGGATGGGGGTGGGGGGGGGGGGATGGGGGTGGGGGGGGGTGGGGGGGTTGGGGGGTGGGGGGGGTGGGGGGGTGGGGGGGGGGGAATGGGAATAGGGTGTGAGTAAGAACATGCTGGGCAGCTGAGTTATAGCTAATCACAAGTTTAGGAACTGTGGGAAGCCAGCTAGAAGGGCATTGGTGCAGCCAAGTCTAGAGGCTCAAGTAGCAAAGGCAGTGAATTTCTATAATGTACCGAGGCAGGTTTTTTGGTACAATATCGACATATAAACGGTGGCAGACAGGACGTTGCTCCAACCAAACCTGTTACACACAATTCTGATACTTTGCGTCCCACAATCTGAACTCCCCACCCCAGCCATAAACCATGTCAACCAGAAAGGGTTACGACCACACCAGAGTTGTAACGAACTAGAATGCATTAACAGCCTGGGGATAAGCCAACAGCTTGCAAATAGCGCGGCACGGTGGCACAGTGGTTAGCACTGTTGCCTCACAGCGCCAGGGACCCGAGTTCAATTCTAGCCTTGGGTCACTTATTTGCCCTTTATGTATTCTACAAATACATAAAGGGCAAAAGAGTAACAAGGGACAGAGTAGGGCCTCTTAAGGATCAACAAGGTAATCTATGTGCGGATCCACAAGAGATGGGTGAGATCCTAAATGAATATTTCTCATCAGTATTTACTGTTGAGAAAAACATGGATGTTAGGGAACTTGGGGAATTAAATATTGATGTCTTGAGGAGTGTACATATTACAGAGAAGGAGGTGCTGGAAGTCTTAAAGCACATCAAGGTAGATAAATCTGCAGGACCTAATGAGGTATATCCCAGGACGTTGTGGGAGGCGAGGGAGGAAATTGCGGGTCCCCTAGCTGAGATATTTGAATGATCGATAGTCACGGGTGAGGTGCCTGAAGATTGGAGAGTGGCAAATGTTGTGCCTTTGTTTAAAAAGGGCTGCAGGGAAAAGCCTGGGAACTACAGGCCAGTGAGCCTCACATCTGTGGTGGGTAAATTGTTGGAAGGTATTTTGAGAGACAGGATCTACAGGCATTTAGAGACGCAAGGACTGATTAGGGACAGTCAGCATGGCTTTGTAAGTGGAAAATCATGTCTCACAAATTTGATTGAGTTTTTTGAAGGGGTAACCAAGAAGGTAGATGAGGGCAGTGCAGTTGATGTTGTCTACACGGACTTTAGCAAGGCCTTTGACAAGGTACCGCATGGTAGGTTGTTGCATAAAGTTAAATCTCACGGGATCCAGGGTGAGGTATCTAAAT